>NC_092871.1:4372192-4439193 GCF_032062135.1 Pyxicephalus adspersus | reverse complement strand
AACCAGTAGTAGCACCACCAATAAGCCAGAACCAGTAGTAGCACCAACAATAAGCCAGAACCAGTAGTAGTGCCACCAATAAGCCAGAACCAATAGTAGCACCACCATTAAGCCAGAACCAGTAGTAGCGCCGCCAATAAGCCAAAACCAATAGTAGCACCACTACTAGAAAGCGGTCCAACAGAGAGGTTGCACGTTTATTAGGAAGCCATAGTTCCCAGTTACTGTTAATACCCAAAGGTAGTGCTTTTTCACAATGGTCAATGTGTATGTCAGCTATCGTATGAAAACCTTCACCTTTAAAAGTAAAGTCCCAGATAATAGAAAATCAAGTATTTGAGATGATACGCGGTGCCAAGCTTGTGGTGCACTAAAAGTTGTTCTTATGCCTTGCTGCAAGGGTCTTATCAGAAGGGTGTTCCGTGCAGCTTGGAGGATGGCGACAATCAGCTGTCCCTCTGTAGACAATGTTGACTTCCTGACCGTTATTAAATGATCAAGGCTTAGATCTTTGATGACTTCCACACCCCCGTGGTGAATTACCTTGATTAGGTGCAACAAGTTGCAGAAGCTTTGTCCATGATGGAGCATATGTTTACGTAAATGAAAGCACATGCTCTGCCATCTACATAATGGTGCTTCTATCTCTGTATTTTTCTCACTGCAGCATATATGCAATCTGAATATTATTAACTTCTCTTCCAGCTCTTCTCCCAACCAAAAATTAAAGCTAAACTAACTCTATCTATCTCTAAAGCCTTCTTCCCCTGAAAAAAACCTAATCTTTTGTGATGTCCCCTCCAAGACTTTATTCCTCTGCTTTAAGGTCTGCCTAATTCTTTTTATTGGGAAGACCCCTCCAAGGTCCCTTAGGTCTGATCTTTTTGGAATTGTTGGCAACTACTGTTAACCTTGTTATAAGCCTGAAACACAAATTGTTGGTTTTCAAAAAGCTATTCATACCTTGTAAATTGGGTGCCATAAGATACCATTTATTTCTTTTCATGGCAACCTTTTTAAAAGCAACCCCAAAGGGCTAAAGCTTGAACTTTTGATTTCAGCAACACAAGCCTCATATGAAATCCATTTATAGTTCTAGTTTTATTTTCATCTTACATCTACTAACTCATAGAGGGCTACTGGTTATTCCATTACATCATGAGCAGGACTTTCTTAGTACTTTATATTAAAGGTTGAGTGCGAGGTTGGGTGACGTAGGCAGAAGCTGGAAGAAGATGGTGGTGCCCAGAATCGAAGCCAGCTGTGGAGGGATCGATTTAAATTAATCAAAGTTCCACTTTAAGGACTTAGGGGTACAGTCAAGCATTTTGGTCTTTTCCATGTTGCGTAAAATATCCCCCTCTCATTGTAGATATGTGACAATATTCCAGGGACATTTGTTAATTTTCCCATTGCATTTTAGAGCTTCTGATTACTGTAGTGACTCTCTAGAAGTCATAGCAAACTTGAACAGTTTTCCCTTTGACTTTAATGGTGTTTGATTTTGGGTTAGGCACGCACAGCTTTAAACCAGAGACATGTTCGAGCAATACTATGTTTAAGTATATTACCTTCAGATCTAATGTTTGCCCTTTCAATTTTGTTGAAAATGTCAACAATTTTCAAGAGGTGTGATCACCTTTTCACTTTCAAAAAGTAGTAATTCTACTTCTTTGAGTTGCTTTAATATTATGTTTATTGTATAGAAATATAATATGGGTGTTTTGCATTAGTAGTGTTAGCTGTTGCTTCAAATGAATGTGTATTGTACCTTCATCAGATGATTAATTACAGCTCAGGCTGTTTCACATTCTATCATTGTTAGAGTTTCAGCTCATACAGGCTGGTAATATGAGCTGTTGGCGGTGTTAATGGCTACAGACACTAATGGAGGAATTATGCTTTACTATTTTTGATTACTTCAAAGAATACGGCTTCTTTTCCAAGGTACAACACCAGATAAAAAGAAAACCGAATAGCACAGACAGTAATCACAATCCCCAAATATCACAAGCTGAGCATATCAGATCATTTAGGGCTAAGGTTCTACAGATTTGTAGGGATGATTGACTGTGAGTAGTTTGCTGCAGCTCGGTGTAAAATGCCGAAATGAATAAACTCCTGTGTGCATGTATGGGTGTTACATCATTCTGGCCGGGCTAATAAAGAAGACCAAAAATCTGGAGCTCAGGTGAAGATGGTGGCACTCACAACGGAGTAAGAACAGGTAAATTTTATTTTAAAGAAAAGGGAAAGTATGGTTATTTTATTACGGAAGTCTTGTCCCAGGCTTTGGGGAAAGAGTGTGGTAGGTCTTGGTGCTTGGCAAATAAGGGGATGGGCAAATATCTTCCCCTTTGTCATTTTTAGATAGGCAGAGAGGTATCTGCACCACCATTTCCAATCTACAGACAACAATGGACTATTCTTGCATAATTGAGGTGCCAAATGCTCTTTTAGGTGCTTGTAGATGAACTGAACTACCGACCTTGTGCCCAAAAAAGGCAGCCAGGTGACTAAGGACTGGTACTGCCTATACACCACCAGCCGATTATGGTCTTCACCCTTACTAACCTGATAGACCTGTTCTGCTTCTGTGTGAAAGTTTCCATCACTTTCCAGCAAGGAGAACACTGTGCACCACCACAACACTTTCATCAGTGAAGCTGAGTGCTCCAGCAAACCTGGAATGAATGTAGCCATGGTTGAAAACATTTGCTTACAAATATAAAAATATTATGTAAATACATTCCAGGTTTGCTGAATCACCCAGCTTCACTGATGAAAGTGTATCCTCTCCAGGTATGGAGAGCTTTAATAAATCAGGCCCATTGTGTTATAAATTTGGAGAAACTAGAAACCAGAGGCAATTAGATGGAGTCACATTGCAATCAAACAGCTTTGAGTGTACAGAACAAGACTGGGTGCCTAGGCACAGAAGGTATACCACCAAACTTCATTCGAAAAGTTAGATGTTTTTTTCTTCAGTGCTGCTTTATTCGCACAATTACCATCTTTACTCATTTACATATTGCATTCCCAATTAACCCAGATAAGGTAAAACACCAACAGAAAGGGATTTAAAACTGAATATTCAATTTTTAATTCACTTTAAAAATGTATAATGATGTGTTAGACTCCTGAATATATTACAGAAAAAAAAAACACATTGTTATTCTTTCTGAAAATGTAACAGTAATATTATTTTATGAATCGTATTGAGGAATAGTCATTAGGTTTTACAGACTATAGAGATGTTTTGGTCAGAGGATAACGAGAGGAGAAATAAATTGTTCAGTATATATTTTTGTATATATTTAGTAAAATATTCAAATGCCCAAGAACCACAATTCTCTAACAATCGCTTTAAATTAAAATATCACAAAATAAATAGAATACAGCCATTAATATTTAAAAAAAATAAGAATTTTCTTTTCAGAGATACATACACATATATATACATATACACATTAAAATCCATTTGCTTTAAAAGTAGGGAAGAAAGTCTGAGGACAAGGGACAATACTGTTTTTTGTATTTTTTTTTCGATTTACAATACAATGACCCAGTTTAAAAAGTGCTATTATGAAACTCGATACATAGCTATAGCGTAAGCAAAGACGAATGGACTTTGAGGCCTTTGCATTCTCTGGCCAATGGCAATTTGAGATTTGTTAATAAAAAATTTTACAAGTTTTAATGAAACTTAGGGGATCATTTTGTCTGCATATTAAAATCGAGTAAAGTTCATTTAGCTGGTTTGAAAGACATTTGATGAGAAAGAAGATGAACTGAACAACTTGGGTGAAAGTTGGTGGACGGATTCTGGTTAATTTGATTGACGAGAGAGAGTGAATTATGAAAACCAGGTTGACTTGGACTACATCAGAGAATCTTTTGACATGGATGAAGAAGAAATACATTAACTGTTGTAAATGGACACAACCAGAAATATTTTTGTTGGCTTTGCAGTCCTTGATCTTTAGCAGTCCATTCCTTTTCCTCAGCATGGGCAACGCAGAGCGAATACAGTGGTATAAGTAGACCTTAGGGCAAGAACAATGTAGCTATAAGTCTTGATCCAGTGGTAATTAAACAAGCTTTCCTGAGGGAACAAAGGGCAATTTAGGCTGCAGCCAGACTTGTCCTATCCTGGACAGGGTCAGATAATCCTCTCCAAAGTAATGTCCCCAAATCCACTGCATGGTGAGACAGGAAGGCATCCAGACGCAGACAGATCTGAGAGGCACGAGGCGGGAGACCAAGATTTTCCTTTGGAACTTTTCATCTTACCCCGGGGTCCAGAGTCAAACAAACCAGATAATTTCATTGGAAAAAAGAGTAAATCTCTTGGAAAACCATCTGGAAAGAAAGACATTAGGAAGGGTTAATAAGACACAGGAGAAATGTTTTGCATACAGAAAGGAGATAGCTTTGATATGAAATAGACTTAAGGGTTTAAATTTAGATATTTTATCGTCTTCTGGCTTCACGTCTGCAGACATGCCATGGCTGTAATTGTATATTGCCCTGTTTGATATTTGCTTTCCTTATGGAAGCGTCTGCTTGACCAACTGTTGGCCATGGTATATGGGCAGGTGCCCTTGTTACATTCCAGGTTGTGTAATTACATCCCATGGTCCTAAGGTAAGTGGCACATTCTTTTCAACTAATTTCATTTTGTAGAGGGGTAAATGATTTGAACCCAGTAAAGATTTTGTCACTGAATGGTGACCCAGCTAGTAGGCTGCTCTAGCAAACTAGTAAGGGGTCCAAAGGATCCCCATTGCCATTTAGGAATCCCCAATACCTCTTTATTAAGCACAAAGGGGGGCAAATAGTATTCACTACATATTAGGTGGACAACATGGATTTTTCCTCACTTTGGAAATATAACCTCTCCCATTGTTGGGTCTCCAACGTTTGGAGTAAAGGTAATTCCAACAATGGGATGGACACACAAATAAACCCACTAAATCTCCTATATTTTAAAACCTATAGGAAAAAAAGTTTTGACTTGAATTTTGGACTTGAGACTTTGAATTGGCAATAAATGGTTTTAAGAATTGTGCAAGAACCTCGTTGAGGAAAAGGTTGTATAATATTTTTTCTGTGTCTTACCTTTTCTAGAAGGGCATCGGCCCTTTGTGAGAAAGACGTGGTCTTTGGCGCCGTAGTTTTCTATAGGTTCCTGGACGCTGAGGCACATGGCGCGTATTCTTATTCGAACTTACAAGGGTTCGGATATTTTGCTCTTCATCTTTCCTTTCTGAGCCTTCAGCTAAAGGAGCTGTGGAGAGAAGAAAAAGTATTTAGTATTGTAATCACTGTTTTTATAACATAACTGGTCAGCATGATACATTCTTAAGGGTGAGGTGTGTTTGTGCCCTCCCATGTTCTGATTTTATAAATTAGCTTTAATCATAGAAAACATCCCCCAGTGGTTGGCTTTGTTCATAATGAAACTAAGAAACTGATTGTCTAAGCCATGGGGCTCCTTTGGGTTTGAGGTTTTGAAAATTGGACTATGAAACATTATCCTGAAGTCCTTTAATGGAGAATACATGTCTGTGTGAGGAGTATGCTGCCGTGATAAAGTAACTTGAATCAGTCAGAGTGCATTAATAGGAATGAGGTTAACAGACTGTTTCCAATAATCTCTTAGTCCAACACATTCTATCCTCAAGACAATTCTAGGAGCCGACCTGTCTCTCCCATTGAAGCACAAGCTTCAATGACAGAACAAATTGGCACATCCACATCAATTGGACTGTGATCTCCAATAGGTTTTTATAAATTATTATCTAACAAACTATTATTGTTCAATTTTGGTATCCTTATTCATTGTATGCCCACAATAAAAACTAGGAAACATAATGATGCTGTATAAATGCAATACAAATTTATTTTAAAATAAAATATGGGCAAACAAACAAAAAAGCGGTCAATGCTAAAAGCTTTTAGATCCCACCAATAATGAAGTGAAGGCCTTTTACATCCCATTTCCAATGGAGTACTCTTTGGACCTCACCTCTGAGTGACTGAAAACCTCCTAGATCTTGCCTACAACTAAGATCTCCTAAATCACATCTCCAATAGAATGAAGACATCCTAAATTACAACTCCATCAGAAGTTTGATGTAAGATTCCTAGCCGTTCTGTTCGTTCCTCCAATGACCTACTACTGACTTCCTCACTAATACCCTCATCACACGCACGGCTCCAAGACTTTTCTAGAGCCACCCCGACTATTTGGAATGGTCTTCCTCTTCCTATTCGGCTTGCTTCTACTTTCTGCTAATTTAAAAGAACCCATCAAAACCCATTTTTTCAAACTTGCCTACCCATCTTCTGTCTTTTGAAACCCTCACTACTTCCCACCACTAAATATCCCCCTCCTATTGGCCCTGATTTATTAAAGTTCTCCAAGGCTGGAGAGAATACACTTTCGTCAATGAAGCTGGGTGATCCAAAAGTCAAGCTTTTGTTAGCAAATATTTTCAATCCTGGACCAGATCCATTCCAGATTTGCTGGATCACCCAGCTTCACTGTTGAAAGTGTATTCTCTCCAGCCTTGGAGAACTTTAATAAAATCAGGGCCATCATGTGTTACTTCCCCCACCCGCTAGATAGTAAGCTCTTCAGGGCAGGGTGCTCTCCTCCTCCTGTGTCACTGTTTGTATCTGTCGGTGATTTGAAACCTCTATTTATTGTATAGGGCTGCGTAATATATAGGCGCAATTTAATTCCTATTTATTATAATAATAATATTAATAATATTAAAGAGCTATTTATTCCATTGGAGTAAAGACCACTTATAGACCCTACCACCAACTAAGTGAAGTTTTGGATCTCACCTCCGATGGAGTAGAGGCCTCTTAGATTCCAATGATAGTAAAGATCTCTTAATTGCTTTGATTCCACCTCCAATAGAGTAAAGACCCCAGACGTTAAATACTCCACCTGTATTCCCCAAACTTCCCGGTTACTCCCTTGGTCCCACATTCATTGCATTTTACTGGTCAGAAGCACCCAGCAACATTCCTACATCCAAAGGGATTACATGCCTGGTTCAAGTACATTGTGCCTAAAACCTGGCTAAGGAGGGCTAATACTGAAGAGTATTTTAATCCCAGCGGAGCCTGTGGATTGACAGTCCCTGTGATGTTTCATTGCAAGGCTGCACAACTCTTAGAAAGAAGCTGGAAGCTTTGAAGCGTGTGATATGCTTAGCAACAATTAAACATGGAATACATTTCTGTTATATTGTTACCAGATGTAACCACAGAAGGATTTCTAACATTAGGAAGTTTGGACGAAGATCCCCAAATTACAGTCAGCACAAACTTTCAGGTCTATAATAATTCTTCTTTAAGTTAATACAGACACATTCCTGGATTTCAATGTCTTCCCACACTTACTTCCTTATTAAAACAATCATTTGGCTTCAGGTTGGATTCTTTAAGTGGATGTTCTGATTAATTGGTAAACATAAAATGCTTCCTTTGGATTTAAAGCTAAACATCAAGAAGCTAAACACACAGATAGAATATATTGTAAATATAGGAACTATGTTACATGACTTTTTGTTTTTTCATTTCTTTCCTTTCATGTTCTGAGATTTACACAGCTTTACCATACACTGAAATAGGAGACCCGATTTTTATATTAAGGCAGCCAAGTAACACTTGTGGGTTTTGTCCATCCCCAGCCTGTGACTGGACAGTGAAAGAGAAGCAACAACCTGATTAGCTCATCTTCCTGCCTAATCTTGACTTTGGGTACAGGTTAAACACCAAACATGCCATGTTGACCGACCGCCAACATGGTACAACAATTGCTCAATGACAAACCCAGAACAACCAATCAGGTATTGGCTGCCGACCATCATCAACAAATCAGATTTCATTGTACCTCTAAGCGGCCTGTTTAATAACACTTTGCCCGGCCTAGTTTTTGGCTTTAGTAAATATAAACTGAGCTGCAGGAATGTTGCCAATATTGGAGTCTGCTCATCGCACATCACATCACCATATGTGTAACACAAAACTTCTTTAGTAAGAATGGAATTGTGGTTGCTGTTTTCTGCTTTGATGAATCCCACTGACAGATTGTACAAGAGAATTCAACAATGTAAATCATCTGTCAGCATGGCACGCCTGGCTCTGAGTGATGGGGATCACAACCTTCCCGGAACGCAGCCTATCCATGCCTACAACGCCATTGTATAGAATGGCATGCATAATCTCCCCACATATGTTCTGCAGCATGTTTCCTACAGATGTCTGCTCCGCTCCATGGAGATTTTCATTAATTAAACACATAGAAGGGGCACTCACACCCTCAAAGGGGATTAAGAAGATGGGCTTCTTGGAAAATAGGGAGGAGGGGGTTGGATTTATTGGCCCTGGGGCAGTTGTAATCTTCGCGTTAATGGATTTAGGAGCTGGAGCCAACATGCACTGAATATAGCTCAGATTCTGTCTTTTTATCCTGATGGATTGCAGCTTTCATTATGTCTGGTAAACTCCATGAAAGTACCTGTTCAGCCACTTCCTGATAAAGAGTGACAACGATCTGCCTCTTTCTTCCACTTAGGTTCCAGTGTTGTCATCTTGCCATGCAGGTTTCTAATGGAAGGACTTCAATGCACCTTATGCAGATTTAGTCAGATAACCCGCCCTAAAAATGTCATTCAGACATCGCTGGAGCGCATGTAGACATGAAGTGGTTGTAAAGAGGCTGCAGATTTCTTGGGTCTGTACACCTGCTGTGCCCAATTTGAGGGGTTCCATTCATCTCTGTGCAGTTCCTGGGTCTGCATTTTTTCCACTATGACTGAGTCTGCAAATTTGCTGCACCCAATAGAAGGCTTCCCACTGTCCCTGCTGTGCTCCTGTACACCTGTTGTGCCCATTATGAGGATCTCCCATCATCCCTGCTTGAATTTGCAATTATTTAGTATACTAGGGAATACTACAGAAGGGCCTGGAACACACAAAGGGAATTATGGTATAACAAACCCCCACTATTGGGGTATTCAAGGAAGCCAGGGATTGGCTCAGCCCACCAATCTCTACCTATATATAGAAACACTGACCCTTGAAATATGGCTTTGGAGTGGGGTGACCCTTAAAGTTAAGGTTCTCTTTTTTGCAGAAGTAGGATTTTCTTGAATATTCATTATTATTTCCCAGGGACACTCCCGATTCCCGCCCTCAGATCTGTGTGCGGTATTATGTTGAACAGATCGAATAATCAAAGCCAGCGCCATGTGTTGTTCTCTGCTTTCGCTTTCAAACCTCCAATGATTTTTGTGGCACTGAAACAAGAAAATGGAGATGGCCGGCAGCCCAATCCGCCACTCGTTTTCCTGAATGACTTTACTAATAATGCTAATCATCCCCAAGGAGCTTTCCTGAAAAATAGTCATTTTCAGTTTATTGTCCTCCGGTCAGGGAGCCAAGACCTAGAAGGCTGTGAACATTGCCAAATGTAAGGATTGGATTTACAGCTCGCTTATTAGCCTTATAATTGTGGGAGCAGGATCCCCCCCTTCTAATTAGTGGGTTAGGGGTGGTTTGATTAAAATAGAAATAAACCCTAAATTAAATTTAGTTTACCAGAGCACTATGGGGTCTATTAACAAAGCAGAGAATCTGACATTCACTGGACATTTTTGGAATGCTCAATCAAAAAATTACCTTCATGCGCTTTTACATTGATAACCCAAATGTGCTAGAAAAGATATTTGACTTTTAATGCCTGAAACAAGAAGGAATTCCCTTGCGGAGTAAGTAGCAGGGAAAATCTGCCCCTCCAACTGCCCAGAGATCTTGCACCACATCTGAACCTCAATCCACTTTCGACATTTGTGAACCGTTGTGGGCGACTTTTGTTGCTGTCGGAATCCTTTCGAGCTGTCCAGGAATTTGCAGGGTTCCAGCACAGATTGGGCCTGGCTCCCGGCCAGCACGGTCTATAAGAAGCCGACGGCGGCTGTCTGCGCGGACAGCATAATTATCATTAGAAAGGAGCTGCTTTCAGGGAGCATTTTGTCCCCCCCACGATGGCCCTGCGTCCTCCCGAATTGTTTCCTAATAATATTTCAACATTTATTTAGCTCTAATTACTCGGCAAACTTCCCATTCAGTTTGTTTTTCCTTTTTCTTCCTTTAATTGACATTAATCCGCTCTGCAGAAACCTGAATTCCAGGCCGCAGCCGCTTTGTTGCTTCTATGAATACCTTTATGTGGGACAGAGGTCAGATCCTCATTTCCTGCGGCAGTAAATCATGGCTTTCTATTGGCTCCGTGGCCCATGTGAAGCCAGCATTGTGTTGTTGCTGAATAGCCGTTACCCCGCAACAAACAATCACCCCTCTAGGCTGGAATCTTACCATCAACATCAGCAAGACAATTCTGGGCTGAGCGTTTGGGACAGCAACTCCTAAAACCCCCTGGGGTCTTATTTCCAGGTCCCTGATGAGCGTTTTATTAATGTTTACCCCTCAATAAATCCATCTGTACTCTATAAAACATTTTTATTGGTCATTTCAGCCTTTTACCCTAGGGGAACCCTTAAATAAAAACATTTAGGTCTTGGGGAACCCCTTTAAAACCAATTAATTGAGGATCAATGGAAAAATGGCCCTTACACTGGTGGCCAGTGGCCTCTCCTGGCAGATAAAAGTTTATTAACATCATGTCAGTGACTCTGCCGATAGGTGTTGGCCCCAGAATTATGCCAGCACCATCAAACCGGTCAGACACAGCACAAGAGATCCTTATCAGCCTTTCTCAACCTTTTAACATAGGGGAACCGTTTAAATAACCTTCAGGTCTTCAGGGAACCATTTCTATATTTACTATATCCAGAGATCACAGTATATTAGTGTGGTGGTCAGTAGGAAGAATTCCTCTTACATATATAGGGATGGTGGGAATCCTTTATAACGGGCACAGAAGGTATAATGAACCCGGAAGTCATTGCCAGGAAGGTGGGAACTTCTCATAATAGGCAAAGTAGTTATATGGGCCTAGAATCCAAATGCCAAGAATTTTGGGACTCTTCCTAATGGGCACAGTAGGTGTACATGGTAAGGAATTCATGGGGGTGGTGGGAACCGCTCCTAATGGGTACAGTAGGTGTAAAGATCTAAAAACTCAGTGTGGTGATCAGTGGGAAGAATTCCTCTTACATTGCTGACCACTGGGAAGAATGTCACCCTTACAGATAGACAAAAAGGTCATTGGTGTCACCTAAACTGACCTGAGAAGCACAAAATACTCATTGCTAAAGGAACCCCTAGCAACCTCCGGAGGAATCCTCATTGAGAACCACTACACTAGAGGGACCCTGGAGCCCCACAGAACCCTGGTTAAGGGGCTGGATGAAACGTTAGATTTAGTTTAATATACTATATCATGGTCTCCATCACATGTGACAACACAGGCCTACAGTGGAGGACAAGGACAGAGCGTTGTCACCCAATCATAGGCAGTGCTTGACTTTTCTAGTAGGACCATCGAGTAATATTTTAATGAAAGATGCAGATTTAAAAGGTATTGAAAAAGACTGACAATGGCATTAAAAAGTTAGCAATTGGATTTACATCCGCCTTAATGTGATACTTGCCATGCAACACGTGCGTTTCTAGGATTACGCAGGAACAAATGTTGCAGTTTAGCTGATTTACTGTGTCATCGGTTCTAAAGATACACGGCTGTAATATGTAACAGATATGAACCTATATCTAGGCACACATGTGAAGTGAAAGTGTTTTATCCCCCCTTGAACCTATTAGAATCCCCATCATGTACTCGCAGAGATGGCATCACCCCGCTGTGAGCCATTACACAAACGCAGATCTTCAAAGAAACAATCCCCCCCCCCCAAAAAAAAGTATCCAGAATCTGACATGACCTCCTCGCCCCCACTAATCCTGATCCGTCTTCTGCCTTTCTATCCATGAACATAAATAATTATCTCTTTCATGTTTGCTGTGATGTCCCATCAGAAAATAAAATTTACAGGTGGAGCATAGGGAGAATTTAAAGAAGAAGCAAAAATATTTCCCAGGTGCTGCTCAGATGATGGTATGGAGGTTGGCCCTCCGATCCTGACCCAGCAGCCCCCATAGTAGTTATCGGTGTAAGTGGTGCATGCAGGGGCAGGTGTGTGATCTGAGAGCTGGAATTCTCAGACAGGCGTCTGTCCCCATACGTTCATACTCATACCGGTATCTGCCTTTTGTAGAGATCAATGAGATTATTCCAATATTATGCAAGAAGTTTAGGCTTACACAACTCATGTGCCACACACACCAGCCATGCATGGCAGGGAAAACTGCAGCAGATAAAGGTCTTCACCCCAGCAGGTCCCCCCCAGCCTTCAAGTGGACTATAAAAGCAGATGGAGCAGCAAGCCAACGAGCCCAATTCTCCTTATTTCTGTCCTATTTCTTTTATACGCTTTTGCACTTTAACACAACACTGGGTCCTGGTGGCTGACACCATCTGATTCAGTACATTCACTTCTTGCATTAAAGTGGCCCTGTTTCCTCAGCATATGAAGCCCTTGTAGGTCTTGTAATCCGGCCTGGCACCATTCTTCATGTCAATGCACCATTCCTCAAGTCACATTTATACTTCCAGCATGCCCTACCATTATCGGAGGTTCCATCAGCTGGTCACTATGTCACAAATACCCCCTGTAGTGACACAGGGCCCAGCAAATGATGTACAGAGCACCTGGAAGTGTCAGATATGAAGATTTGGCCATGGTGAATATGCAGGGTGAATATACAAGGCATTGATGATGCCTGGAAGTGTCAGATATATAGATTCCACCATTGGTATTTAATAGGGCAAAGATACAAGGCATGGCTGACCAGATAGGTGGGGTCTCCTTTGAAGGAAGGTCCACCTTCATCTTTGTAGGGGTAACCTGGAAAGAATACAATTACCACTACAAAACACTCCTCCGGCTAAAGCTAGGTACACACGTGCAATAGATGAACGATTATGCACGATTATTTTGAACGATCGTATTGTGCACAATTCTGTACATGCTGTAACAATACGATCGTTCAAATATAATCCACCAATAATGTACACACGTTAGATACGGGGGTTTGAACAATGCAGGAAGTGACATGTAAAGGAGAAAGTGTTCTGCAGAACCATCCACGATCACTGAACGACCGTGCACACAATAGATTGCGAACAATCGTCGCCCAATCAAATCCGCTGGGACGGTCATTCTTTTCCAGCGACAATCCTTTTGGACGAACATTCGTTAGTCGTTCATTCGTTAGATGAACTATTGCACGTGTGTACGCAGCCTAATTGCATATGGTTGAAGTGCAAAGTTTGATCAAACAGAATCCTGCCAAAGCATTGTTCCACTCCATATCTTAGGCCCACAATGCTCTTCCTTCTAACAAGCCTTCAATGAATGTTTTGTGTACATGGATTAGGACCCTCATTGATGGATCACCCACTTCAAAGGTTTCTTTGCCCTCTTGGCCCCCAGCCAAAAAGCCAGCTTGTAGTCACTGTTGGGATCCAGCAGCCTTACATATCAGCACTTTAGAAAACATCTATCAGAGCCCTCTGCGAACCTGTGTGAGTAATCGATGGCCTAAGTACCAACTTCCTGGCTGTCAAAAAGGTCCTTAGTAAACAGCGGGGGAGCTTAAGAAAAGGCATTGGAAAATCCTGACATTTTCCCTACCTGGTCATTGTTAAAAGATGGCACAAGGCAGAAGAAAGTGAACATCTGTGATTTGTGCTTCTTAAGGGTCTGAAGTTATTTGTGCAAATATTTTGCAAATGTTTTATTGAACAAGTTGGCTTGTGAAAGCTTGTCCTTTGAAGGAAGTCATTCACAAAAAGCACTCACATGTGGTGTGAATGGCTGCCGTGCGGTTCTGTAGCAAAGTTGTGAATGGATAGAAATGCATGGTGCAGTATGTTGTCCTTGTGTTTAAAGAGCTTTCCTCCAGTTAATATTTTTATTTCATATCCCAAACTTTATTAGTTTATTGGCTTTCTCTAAATCAGCCTTAGGACATAATGCTATAACCGTGGTAGGGACATTGGATTATGACCATGGTAGAATATTTTGATATGACTATGGAAGGGTCCATAGACCATAACCCATGAAGACACATTATGCAATGACTATGGAAGGGTTAGTAGACCATAAGCTTGGTAGGACATTATGCTACAAATATGGAAGGGGCACTAGGACCACAGCAATGGTAGGGACATTAGATTATGACTATGGAAAGGACATTAAACCCTTGGTAGGACATTAGTCTGTGACTTGGGTGGGGGCAATGTAAGGACATGGCCATAGATAGTGAGCTTCTCGAAGGGACAGTTAGTAATTATGGACTTATAAATACATAATAAATATGACGAGTGAAAGATATTGTAAAATAAAAGAGCAATAGGTTTCTTAAGATAAGTTGGGAAATTTGATACTTTGCTTTCTTGAGGTCCAAAAATGGTCATCAAGAACTGTCACCAGCTGTCAAAGGTCCATCTACCGACAAAGCTTTATTGTTACCAGCAATTGGTCCACAAGTTTCTAAATTCTATTGCATGTTCTTTTTTTCTGGCTCTTCAGGTACTTACTAGATATGTGGCATCAGCCTTGCAAGTAGTGAAGCTGAACAACATTGACTGCCTAAGAGCTAACCTGCAGGCCAGGAGTCAGCTAAGCTATAAGGAAGATTTACATTTTGGATAGTTTCTGATATCTTTTCTATCAGTTTGCTCTGATGACCATACTGAGGCTACAATGGAAAGCTGAGAGATCTGCTCTACAATACTGGCCCAGTCTTGCAATCTCTCCAAGCAGTGGTGTCATCTGTTGATTGTTCTCTACTGGAATAACAGCACAAAATGAGTTTTGTCAGCCGTTTGAAAGAGCCATTGTCCATCATGGCCGACACAGGAAAAGCACTGCATCAAGAATCTGTCAACAATGTCACATCTTCTCCTTACTCGACCTTCACTTCTTGCAAGTCATATACATGTAAAGGATTTAGGAGCTGGCTATGTTTAATAAAAAATCACAAGTTGTCTGAAGATTACATTTTATAAAATGATTTAGATTTGTCTTTAAAATTATGATTAAAATTTAAATTGTTTACTGTTTGAAAAAGCAAATAATGGTTGGTGTAATAAATGCAAAAATCATGATTGATATTATAATTATTACTTGTCAATCATTCATGGCCCAGATGAAGCTGGAATCTTAGTAACCCCCTGAAATGTGTTGGCTATTTTCTACATTTTTGAACAATAAAAAGATTCCTTGTTTTGGAACTAAAAGTTTGTTTTTATTGTACTTGTTTCCTTTTGTTTTTCTGTCTGTTCTACTAAAGGTTCCACCTGCCAGCTTTTTAGGACATAAGAAAAGCCTAAAGCTACGTACACACTTCCAATTATTATCGTTGGTAAACGAACGATCCTGCACGATATCGGCGAACGATCGTATAGCACCGATCCTGTACATACAGATAACGACACGATCGTTCGTAGATATTGTACACACAATAGATGCGATTGTTTGAGCGATACAGGAAGTGACGCGCACGACAGGAAGTGAACGAACGTTCGTTCATCACGCATGCTCAGACCATGGACGATCGATGAACGATCGTACACACGAACGATGGTCAACGATCGTCGTCCAATCCGATCCGCCGGTCCGGTCGTTCATTTCCAACGACTTTCCTCGTTCGTCGGCGTCGTTGGTTACTTTTTTTACGAATGATTTTTGCCCAATCGATCGTTCGTTCGTCGTTCATTTTGAACGATAAAAATTGGAAGTGTGTACGCAGCTTAATACAAGGTCATTATTGTTTTACTGCCTTCATGGAAGACATCCATCTTCACCAGGCTTTGCAGATCCAGAATTACTTGGTCAACATCTGAGATCAAATGGGTGAAACAGAGACAGACAGTGATAGATACTTGAAGAAGGGCCAAGATAATCAGAGCTATGGAGGACAGGTAAGGTAATGCATTACCTACACCTTTATATTTGCCTTTCCAAGCCATGAACATTCAAGGCTTATACCGAGAATGCAAGGATACCAATAGCTCACTTCTAACAATCGTGCACTCTCTCTGGTATTATATTGCTAAAAACCAATACTTAAACTTTTGTTTTTTACACTTTATGTTTCACCCCCTGGTTGTCCTTAATGTCTCCAAAATCTAACGCAACTCTAGCAGAACCTCTGGATACACCTTTGAGATATGTGTAGTATTTACTGGTACTTATGTTCAGCCAGCCCAAACATTTGGCATTGGTTCATAGACTTTTTTGCAGATACAATACAATGCTGCACCAGCTTTAATTTGTTGCATACGTTCCTGAACTGCAAAGCGGCCCTCCATATCTCAGGTTCACCTTTACAGTACACTTTCTGTTTGATTGACTGATTACTTTAGTTAAACAAACACCAGAGTTCCTGTAGCAGAGCTCCCTGTATGTGTATGTTTGCTACGTGTGCTACAGCATGCACAAAAAAAAAAAAAAGAAGAAAAATAAAATTTTCAAGGTCACTGCCTGCTGTATCTTTGTTTAGCAAAGCGGTATCAGGAATCAATACTGAACACAGCGTCACAACCTACTGGATAAGCATTCCTAATTCTTTTACTGCTATCCATCTTGTCCATTTGGCTTTTCTGAGGTCTAAATCTCTTTAATTGTGAATTTCTTGACTTGAGCTACAAACGCTTGCCCAAATCTGACTCCCATGTGAAGCCCCTTGGAGACATTGGAAAACCATGATAGTAAAGGATTATTTCTTAATTGATAACAATGTAATAATATGTGACCATTTTGGATAAAATAGTTTTAAAGTAAATGTCACTTCTACTAATCTATTAAAAGCCCCATCTCACTTTACCCCCATTGTTCTGGCCTAGACATTGATTGCTCCAGCCTGACCATTGCACCTGACCTGACCATTGGAAGAAAGGGAATAGGATCATATGTCCTTCAATATTGGCAAACACCTGATATTCCGATGGGTTGGAATGTACAAAAGAGAAAGGTGGGGGGCTACAAAGGTGCACATAAGTGGGTAAGGGGGTGGACTTTCAAAAAGTCACTTTGCCCTAAATGTTTAAAAAAGAGATCCTCTTTAATGTATTTCAGTCTTCTATGACTACACATCAATGGGCATATGATGTTTCGGAACACCAATGGTAATGAATATTTGCTTGTGCTTGTATGAGGCCATCCCAATCTCTTTGATCCTTGTAGGACACCAGCAGCGACACGCATTTTCCACTAGAAGTACCTAAAGACAGACAATTCTCTGAAAACAACAAACAAGGGTTATTGCCTATCAAAGCATTAAGACCACCATGAATCTCACATAAAGTATTAGCAACATTCACCATCCCAATACCAAATAGTAGATCTCACTGGGAGATCGAAAGAACAAATTCTGAAGATTCATATCTTTTTCGATAAGTTTAGAAATGGCTTGACCATTGCAAGCAATGAGATTAGCCATCTATGACCCAGTTTACCAATATTGGAAGACAGCCAACAAGGCAATAAGGAGATAATTGTTGTGGAACATGTTAAAAAATAAAGAAGAAAATAGCGTGTGATGAGGAGACTTCAACAGCATAAGACTTAAAAGCATCTTCCATTATTTAGGTTAGGAGAGATAAGAAGCCTCAGAGTGTGATCCGTGTTCCTGATAGAGCGTTTAGCTCTTTTCATTAGTGCTGGAGCACGCACAGAGAAACCCATCATAAGCTCCTAATCCTTCCTGGTGTGTAAAGAGGGCTGTACATTTACAATGCCCAGATTCACACGGGTAAACATGCAGGCATGAGGATATAATAGAGGTCACCAAGTGTCAGGGTACATCTACATTGTGTCCTCGGGGTGAGCTGGCTTGCTCAGATCTTGGTATGGTTCTTGGCTAATGGGACTTATGTAAAGCCATTAACAAGTGGGTCTCGTTGTTCATTTTCTGCTCTAGGATGCCAGATAAAAGCAACGCTTCAGTGGAGTGAAGTGGATGTGGGTTTTAACTCGATGGAATGTAGGAACTTTATTCTAATCAAGGGAAACCCAAGGCAGATCTCTAAACAAGTTCTTGAGAACTTCTTGGGAATAATAATTTGCCTTGGAAATAGGACTGTACTTTACACTTAGTTTAAGGATTTAGAATAGACCAAAAAATGAATGCAATGGAAATTGATGGCAAAATATGCTAGCTTTGCCTTGTGATAGGCATAGAAGATGCCATAGGCTAACTCAAAGCTTTTTTTTCAAAAGATCATTTTTGGGAAAACCGGCATTTCTCAATCTTGGGGGAACCCATGAAATATTGTTCAAGGAACCCCTGCTATACTTACCATATCTGCAGCTCACAGTACATTCCTCTTACATTGCTGGTCATTGGGAAGAATGTCATCCTTACAGATACCCAAAAAGAATAATGGTGTCGGTTATACTGACTTGAGAGTTTCTCATTGCTGAAGGAACCCCTGGGAACCTCTCAGTGTTGAAAAACACTAGAATAGACTGACTTTAACCAAAATCTATTTATTAGTATATTCAGGATCATGTTTTGTCTCGCTGCCCACCAGTTCTTTACCCAAATAATTTTTGTGAATCTCTTAGGATCGTTCTAACTTGCCAGTAACAGCACTTCTCGTTGGGGGTTGAGAACACTAAGACATTTATTTTAAATTAGTTTCTGCATAATCAAAAGATTAGCTTCCGAAAATCTGAATACAGTGATGGCAAACCTATTTAATGAATCCAATAAATAAAACAGGATTGCTAGTGTAACAATATAATTATTGTATAGTTTATGTTCACTCTATTCTTGCAGGTCCTTTGTGAATAGAGCATTTCTATGCTCATGGCCAATTGATCCCTTTAATCCCCTATAATAGCCTTTAATATTACATTACACTGTAATGGCCATTGATATGCAAGTTTCCTTATGTTTGCCATTAGTAGAATCAATAGGTAAAGGGATTCCTGTGATGTAGGGGAAGCTTAATTAGTAAGAAGTTGGCTGAAGACTGCATGAAGCAAAAGAGGTTTAACAACCTGAGAAAATCTTTTCAATGGTCTTAAGTTACTGACCTGTGGAGTGAAGAGACAACAAAGTTTAAAGATTCACAGAGAGTAAAGTGTAGATCTGTCAGTCAGTCTGTATTCTTCAATGACTGTCACCGCAGGTAGCTCGTCCTACACGATGGTTTAAAGGGAATGGAAGGATTTTAAAGGATAAGTTAACCAGGATCATTACCTTGGGATGGAGGTGTTGAAGTAATCGATCCCCAGGGGTTTTTCTTATCCTAACAATATGCTGACACTAGGGGTTTACAGAATAGCTAAAAAGTTAGGGGTCTTCTTCAAAATCAAAAAATACGCTAAATGCTACCTTCTTTTTAAGGCTGGGTGCACATGGTCAATTGTTAGTTGTGTGTTTACGCTACTTTAAATCATCACCCAGCATTAAATCCAAACCCACAGCTGCAGACTTTCCACCCATGGCCTCCTTGACCCCTATGGATACCCCCCTCAGCAGTACTTTATGTTTTTTTTGTCATAGTTACCTTTTCCAGATGTCTTCAGACTGTCTGAAATTATGCAGAACGGTGCTAACGTGATCACATAAGTGCCACTTTATGCTTTGGTATTGCAGGGTGCAATGGTAATGCCCCCTCAGGGGTGGTTCCATGATGCCCTAAAATCACATTGTTGACATTTGACACCTAGTGGTGGAAAGTAGTAACAGCAGGGACAGTATTAAAGAGGAGGTGTATAGTATTGGAGTATTTCAGATTTTTTTTCCCTTTGAGTACTGCAGCGTTGGGCTTAATTGCAAGCAGTCAGTTTAGACATGTGAAAGGCACCCAAGGCAAAGGGTAACTTCACCTTTATGCACAATACTGATTTTCAAATCTATTATACATTCTTATAAATGAAATTCTTTATGTGCTTTTTTACATCATGTTTGTGCAGTCTTAAAGTTTCCAGTTCACCTGGTTGCAAATGTTCCCATTTTGCTGGATCCCTTGTGTGTTGTGGAAACATTGCAGCAAGACGAACATTGATTTAATTCTCTGGATGGCCATGTACCACCCTCCCCCTTTCCCTCCTGTAATTTGTGTTCAGAACAACCACAATAATGAATGATGATCATTGATTGGTTGTTACAGTTATTGCTCAGCGCACATTGTTCTTTGGAGTTAATAGCTCCAGCTTGTTAGTCTGCAAGCTGTGTTGGGTCTAATTCCTCTCACCTGTTGTTGTAAAACTTCTACAACATGTTTAACAATATTCTCTGCTTGGCAGCCATCCCAAAGGAAGTTATAGCAACCGTCCTGCCAGGATTTAATGAACAGCAAACAGTGAGCGGCGTGCTGGGAGGTGAATTAGCTGACTGTGTACTCAGTTTATAGTGGGGGATAAGTAGATCACACAATTCTAAATGCAGTTTATACCCCATACAATAACAAACCTTGAGGGCGGAAGATTAGTGGCGCTCCGTAACATCAGACATATGGTAGGACTTTTCCTGGCAATGTAAACCTTCTGTGTGGACTAAAATTCCTTAACACTTGCCTCAAGGCCTTCTTAAGGTCTACCTGTTGTCTAAACACCATCGGATTTGCTGATAGTCCTTGATTTATGGAGATAATTCAAATTTATGGAGTGTTGTCCTTGGAAAGGATCCAAATTTTTCCTGGCTAGTAAATTCTGCACTGAATATTCCATGTGTTCAAATGGGATTTAAAAATTAGAATTGAGGAAATCCTTTCTTTAGATGGAAGAAAATTTCACTCCAGGTCTCTTATTAGGGTTTATCATATGTGTGAAGGTCTCCATATGATTTTTAGTTGAAGGCACAAATCAAACTTCAAATTTGGAGACATTTAGGGTTTATCCTATGTGTGAAGGTCTCCATATGAATTTTAGTTGAAGGCACAAATCAAACTTCAAATTTGGAGACGTTCCCATTTGGCACAGGCCATTTGGCTTTTAGATATTGGGTCAGCACTAAAAGGGAACCTTAAGCAATATTTTCTCAAGAGCTGTGCACTCCCTATTATTCATTATTTATTCACCTGAGAAAAGGACATCTTTATGGACATAATACACATGCCAGTAATGAGTTCCCAAGCATCCATGGATGGGTAAAGTGTAATGTGACCCCAATGTGTTTAAACTGTCCTTGATAGTGCATATTGTTTCGGGTAAAGTAGGGAGATTGTAAATTATAGAAGGTTGGGGATAAAGTATAGACATAGTCAGACTGGGAATCTGGGGCCCACCAGAGAAATAAGAAGGAGGACCCATCAAACCAAAAAGCTTTACCTGGCACAGTGGCATATTTTTGTAAGGCGGCAGGGACTGTGGGGCGGGTGATTGTCTTATGACTTTCCATATGGCACAAGAGGGTACAGAAAAGAAAAGTATTTGAGTCCACTGGAAGTTTCCCCCACTCTCTGGTGGACCAGTGTAACCCATCGAACAGACCAATGACAGGTTATATTGAATCTTAGAAACAATCTTATATACAATTACAATATATAAAGCAAAAGAAACAAGAGAGAACTTCATGTTTGCCTAACTCAACCCCTGATTAGTACAGTGTTAGTTGCTGGTGATTTTCCATTGAGAAACAAGTTTGTGTCCAAGCAGAAACTCTTGAACCTGCTGCCAGAAGATGACAGACAGATGAGGAGAACTCCATTTATTAACCATATCAGTTTTCACCTCCTTCCAGGCAGTGACAGCTCAATTCCCCTTATCATGAGCTTCATCAGATCAGGTACTAGTATAATGAATTGTGGTGTGCAGCAGAACATTACCACCCAGGGCTAAGGCATTATCAGCTTCAAGTGGCCAGGCAGGAGGCCTGAAGATGGTCAGATTATCTGTAGACAGTGCTATGTTTACAGATCTTTCCAAAAACTGTAACAATCTTATCTATCAGCAGGATCATTCCTTTGCAAACTGCACACACATACACAACAATGCCAGGTCATGAAATGATGCTTCCTGGAAATGTCCATGTCTGTTGTGTACAAATGTTGCATTATCTCAAGATGGAAAAACAAATGAGAAAAAAGATGTTTCTAGATAAATGAACATTTGACTCTCGTCTTGTGTCTGTGGGAGGGCGTAGGGATCCTTCACACCAATGGAAAGTTAATTGTACAATGCACGCTGCTTATGGTTCCCCTACCACAGATACATATTATCAACTGAGCCCTTGGTTTGTAATGAATGAGAGGTAGATCCTATCTTCTTATCTAATTCAGGTATTGTAAGTGGTCCCATAGTCAAGTAATCACTGAGAATCAGACCACAGCCCACTGTTCAGAGCAAACAAGTTGATACTGTGAGTTATTAACTCTCAATATTGACATAACCTCTCTATCTGATCTTTCCAAGAATCCTCACCAAAGTTTATCACAGTACAGGGGACCTCACAAGGGAGGCTTTTCCCAAACACTATGAGCTTATTCATTCTGTCCTTGGAGAACTGTTCAGTGTATGTGATGGACCTGAGCACAAATAGTACTAAGGTATTATTATACGAGTGCCTTCCTATAGAAACGGGACCCAACTAGGATTGCTTGGATACAACAAAATACAGGGCCAGTAAAGCCAAAACATTGTCGCTGAAGGCAGAAAATGATCCACTGAAGGCTACCTGCTGAAGTCCCATCCATGCCATTCAACTCCTTTACAATATGAATTAAAATAAAAAACAACAATACCACAAGAAACTGCCAGTAGTTAGTAGGCAAGGCTTGTAGCTCAGGGGGATATATCGAGAAGAAGTCCCTAAGTTTTGAGTATAATGCCAAACATTTAATATATTACAGCGTGCCAGTCAGTAGATGTAGTGGCTGCATTCATTTTCCCTTTTGACTACAGAAAAATACCCATTGATCCTTCCAGAGATTCTTATGCATTGAACTGAAATCAGAAACAATGTTTTCAGCTTTACTATGTCTTTTCCTTGGACAGCAGAACATCTCCTCCTCTGTTATGGAGATTAGGAGAGGTGAAGGTGGATTTAGACCAGGAGAGCAGCCTTGGGTGCAATGTTACCCCTTTATAAAGGACCCGGGGATAGGAAGTGTGTTACTTGCAGAGTCTATAAGAAAAAATAAATAAAAAACAAAATAACGTAACACCACATATAACGACTGGTAAGCTAAAATGCATAATTGTACTGGAATAATGTATATTACCAGTGGATTGGTATAATATTGGAACCTATTGCAAACAAGTCCATGTTTTTACCCTGGGGGGGGGAGGTGGAGGTGGGTGAGAGGGCATGTTACTCAAACATTAGAAGACTGATGTTTTTATAACCACTATTTGCTTATGAAGTAAGTATGACAATCCCCTGGGGGCTCTGGTTAGTGAAAAACAAAAATTTACATTACAAAAGAACTGAGGACAGTTGACCTTATATGTCTCTTGTGCCCCCAAATCCTTTTTTACCTGGGATTTTTGTATTTGAAAGAGTCTTTCTTTCATGCGTAAGATATCATAAACTAGACCTGTTTGCCTCAATAGTGCAAAGTTGTGCATTTGCAAATTTCAGCACACTGCCTGCAAAAATTATGTGGCAATTGGCATAACAATCTGGAATGAGAGGACTGTGAACCATTAAAGAGTTAATGTTGTAGCACAACATTGGAAATGTGCTGATCTAATGTAGTAATGCTTTGCTTTCCATACCCTCATTGCATGGCTGGGCACACAACCAATGCTATTCAAGACAAAATGCATTCCTTTCATTTCTGACCCTTAGCTGGGACTCTACATGGAGCCCATTACAGGACTAAGAAATGGAGAAATTAATGCAAAAGGCTAGCATGTATATGAAATGATTTCTCCTTTAGCAGTCCCTGCTAAGCTTTTGTCTCCAGATGCCCCAGCTTGCGCTCAATCACTCCCATGTTTAATGGAGATAAAGTTATTTTAGATCTGTCAATGCATTAGGAACGTCTCCCATTGTTATTTCTGCATATGTTATCATTAAAAGTAGCAGAGATTCCGTGGAAATCACCCGAATTCATTATATAGCTCAGATGGTTTAATTATCAGGTATATGAAGGCATGAATAATGTATGCATGCTGCTGCAAGACTAAAAGCAAGCACAGACCCATCTATGAAACACAATGTAGAATAGCAAATGAATGAAAATTTAAATCCAAATACCATTCATTTCAAACCCTTTAAGTGAACCGGTTACATATAAAGCAAGATCATCATTTTGTGGAGCAGACAGACACAATTTGCTGACTTATGTGACCAACGGTAGGATCACTATAAGTGAATTCTATGTAATGCTCTGACTCTCTAGCATAAATTGGAATTGATTTGGGACCTCTGGATAATACAGATTATTCAAAAGTACACCCATGCCAAGATAATTGCTGCATAAAATTTAAGGATCAATCCACCCATAATAGATATTTTTGCTCTTGGTACATGCCGGAGAGTTAAAACACTGGCTAGTTTCTGGCTTCCTGGGATTCTGTAGGTAAGATCTCAGGTCTGCACACATGCCATTGCCATCATAAGGGGTTTCTGCCAACCTTGCTCCGAGTTCCTAGGTCTGCATACCTACCAATGATGAGTGGTTCCCACCATTCCTGTTCTGAATTCCCAGGTTGGCACACCTGCTGTGCCCATAGCAAGACATTTCTACCATCTGGGACTGAACACTTGCTGTGCCTATAATGAAGGGTTTCCACCATTCTTGACCTACATTCCCAATTACCCAAATCTGCAGAGCCCATAATGGGTTGTTTCCACCATCCTGGTACTAAAATCCCAGGTCTGCACAGCCACTGTGCCAAAAATGCATTCTCACTACTTTTCAAGCATTTTTACTACTGCTCAAACATTTTCTTTATTTTTACATTTTGGAGAATAAAACAAAAGTTTAAAACACCCGATATTCTCAGGCATATAGGAAAAAGAGTTGGGAATTATGACAAGGATATCTCACCATATGTAAGAAGAAGCCAGGGGTCACTTGTAGCTACTTTTTTTTTTTCTGGGCACACTGACATATAAATCCAGACATTGCTATTACTCTGCACACATGTTCCCCAAACAAAACTGCTGCAAATCCAAGCGCTTTCCTTGCTGACAAACTCCTAACCATAGCACACATCTAAACCCCTAAGCCTTGCAAGCACCAAACAAAGTCACAAAATTTCCATTGGCACTCAATACTTTCCAGCAACAGTTACAAGTTTCCTTGGCTGCCACAAACCCCTCTGCCAACCATACTGTTTTTAACATTCAGTCATATTGCCTGGCCAATGATCCACATCGGTTAATATTTAACGCAACTTACAAATGCTTTTTTCTACAGCCAACCCATGATAATAGATGGTCAGCTCTGCGGCTTTGAATTTGGACAGCTCCAAAGAAATTGTGCAAGAATGAATGAAACTCAATGTTGTAATGTGGAAAGCATGCACTGGTTGTCAAAAAATAATTACATTTTGCAATGTTCTGAAGGACAGGGCAATAGAGACGCACTCACCTCCAAAGGCTGAAGTGAAGGTTAAAACCAGCAGGACAAGTGCCAGAATCCAAAGGCGCAGATTCATGTTTCCTTAGTGTATGAGCAGAGAGCAGAAGGGCTCTCTGTGCTACTCCCAGAATGCAGACAGCCTATGTCAGATCTGGAGAGTTGGCTCCTACCAGTGGGGGCTCTTCTCTGACTCTGAGCGCTCATTCAGCTGGAGCTGCATTTTGTATTAGTAACTCTGCTTTGGATAAAAGCCAGCTGGTCATGTGGTCAACAGTGTACAATCCGGTCCTCCCCTTTCTTTTTTTTTTCTTTTTAGCACCCAGAATGATTTGAGCTCCTTTAAGCATAAAGAATAGATCTAGCCTTTTGACAGACATAGTGCAATACAAATTGGGCAGCTGCCAGATGCTTCCCAATGTTTTGGATACAACTAAGAAACACTTAGTTAGTAGTATTATTCCATGTATCCATTTATCCAAATATGTACATATTTTTAAATTGGCTGGAATTAATAATCCTAAATTATTCTGGAGCTCTAGTTTACTTAAACTCTGTGCACAAATTGCACACAACTGAGATGTATCCTGACGGGGTGTTCCATGCACATCTAACTTTATGGATGTGTGTGCAGAACAATGGATTTACTTGCTATGGATTCTACATTCCAGCATCCGGATGTGTGCTTGGCAGAGAAAAAATGTGATATTCAAGAATCTTTTTTTGGTCTTTCTGATTGTACATTTTCCTTTCATGTAGGAACAAATTTTAACAATAAAGTGTGTAATGATATCATTAAAGGCATTTAATCAAAAAGCCATATTGTATGGCACATGCAGGATATCAAAGTGCATGTTATTAGACAGCATTTTTTTTTTTTGCTGCTTTACATTTTGTTTTATTTTTTACCAACTTGGTTATATTATTATTTTTGCAATACAGGTTCACGGGTACATTATTTTAAGCTTATGTTCAGACTGGCCATGAGGTTGTGTTGTGGTTAGGCTATGTACACGGGTCAGATGATTCCCACCTCAGCATTAGTATTGGATGAAAATCTGATGTGTGTACAGCAGCTGTCGGACATTGTTCATGGATCCATCCTGGCAGATCCACGAACAACAAAAGAAGAACAACCGCAATGCAAGTGAAGGGGAGAGAGCACAGCGGGGTGCCGCTCCTTTTGCTCCATAGAGCAAAACGACGCTGTTTGTATAACACTCGTTCATGCATCTTTCAGTTTTGGAAAGGATTGTGAAAAATCATTTCCAACAACAAAAATATAACGTGTGTACGCAGCCTTACCGCTTCTTCATGCCAAGGAGCCTCTGGAGAGATGCTAGATATAGCATAGAGAATGAATAGGGGCAGCAGTGAAAGGTACAGTACCCCTCACTGCTACAAACAGTGCAAAGGATGGTTCTGATAAAGTTCACCATAACCGAATTCACCTCTATTCATTGCCATCATTTGGCCATTGAGTTGTTGTTGGACCCCAACACAATAAGGGCAGGTTCAGTTGTAATTAGGCGATCTTGTGCGGCTGCTGGTGGATGCCATCTTGGCAGCTTCTCAGTCACCTTCACTGCAGCACCGGTGTTCCTAAAGAATCAGTGGCTGGCAGCAATAAGTGGTACTAGTACCGGTCACCGCCGCCCCCATTCATTCTCTATGGAGCTGCCTCCAAGCTACATGTAACATCTCCATAGAGGTATCAGTTCCCTTTCATTAAGGGCTCTGTAACCTCACCAAAAAGTATCCTTAGGTGGATGCTCAATGCACACATCAATCAGCACCCATGCTGAACATGACTGTACAGTATGGTGGATCGGAACAGGGGTGGCGCTCCCTATAAGCACATACAGTTGTATAAGCGCAGCACAACCATTCATTCCTGCTGTTCTTCATTTTCTTTGGTAAATAAAGCCCAGCCTGTTTATAAAAGGCATACTCACATCTTGTTCCTCAAGCCCTTCACATTTGCAGCCATTTATCCAGCATCTGGATTTTCTTTTCTTCATAAGAAATATGTGTTATAGTAACGTTTGCTAACTTTAAGTGCGTGACTGGTCATGGAAACATTTTCAGTACATCTCTGCATTCCGCGCACATTTTATGTAAGTACAGCAAAATCCCGTCACTCCTGTTTTACTTTTTTAACCTGACAACTTTGCCGCTGCTGCACTATAATCCAAAGCAGTGTTTTCATTCCCACCCTGTGTTAGAGTATCTCCCCCTCTCTGCAACATGGAAGGAGGAGTATTGTAGTTCAGTAGGGGACCATTAGGACAATGCTGACATCAGTTACATAGTCAGGTTGTAAAAAGACATAAATCCATCAAGTTCAACCACTAGGGAAAAAAACATATCCCAGATATAAAACCCTATAGACATAGTTGGGCTTTGATATTGATTTTGTGATGTTGAAGGTTCGACCATATGCTGGACCTGGACTGAAGAAATAGCAGACTGCTAGACTCCCTAATATAGTGTGATTTCCCAATAGGGATTTAAGGGCTTTCAAGATGGATTCCAGGTAAACAAGGACCGCTATTTGACTTTTGAATCAAAGTATCAGTGAAAGATGACATTAGAGTCCAGATAAAATTAATTTAGATCTTTTTAATTGATACTTCTCGCATAGAGGTTAAGACCACGATGATGAAAATCCCGCCACTATGCCACTAGTATAAAGCCGCCAAAACGCGTTAGCTTTCTACAAAGGCTCCTGTTATTAAAAGTAGAGCAGATGATAAACAATTCAATATTTTCTCCCATATAATAATAAGTCTGTAAAATCTGTAAAATGTGGTCTGATGATCATCTGCTAAGTATGGCGTACCAGCTACATCTCTGCTCATCTGGCTTTGGTTTGCATGATAGCCAAGTTATCTGACTTCAAATGTTTTTTATTCGATAATGATTTCCATTTCTCCCTAAACTATTATTTATTTCACTAGACTAATACAAGTACAGCCAGCTATCTGCTGCTTATCATATGAATTTCCTAATATTATTCTGTAAACTGCCACAAAGCAAAAAGCAATAAAATCAGTTTATAACATTTGTAACTAATAATCCAACCATTGCTATAAATACTTTTATAAAGACTAACAAAAAAAACTTGATAAGAAGTGTTTATTAGTTGCTAAGGAAATTAAGGACATTCCTGAAAAGTTTGCAGCGTGTGTGTTTGTGTTTGCAATTTCCCAATGTAATTACTTCTGCAATGATATACTGGCTGACGCGGTCAGGCAGCTGCCGTGCGATGGAGACGGCGGTCACAGTTTGTGTTTTATTAGATCATTAAAGGTAAAATGCATGTAATGTCATGGGGAGAAAACAGAAGCAAAGGTCTGATTACTTGGTATGTACTAAGTATTATTATTTTGTACTATCTGAGTATTATCTGCAATAATATGCTAAGTAGTAGGTATGATCTGAGTTTTATGGTTATTAATATTATTAATTTATAGTACCTACTATCTGCAAAAATACTCCAATTGGTTGATATGATCTGAATATTAGATTGTAAGCTCTTTTGGGCAGGGTCCTCTCCTCCTCCTGTGTCAATGTTTTGAATGTGTCATTTGCAACCCCTATTTATTATACATTAAATTAGCGCTACAAAATATGTAAAATATAAATACAGTAAAATATTACTTAGCAAATTAATACATGTGCAGCACAGTGGCTCAAAGAGGCTGGGTCCCAGGTTCGAATCTTGGCCAGGACACTATCTGCATGGAGTTTGCTGGTTCTCTACGTGTTTGTGTGGGTTACTCCAGGTACTCCAGTTGCCTCCCACCTTCTAAAAATATGCAGATAGTTATTTGGCTTCCCCCTAAAATTGACCTTAGATTGTAATATTGACATATGACTATGGTAGGGACATTAGATTGTCAGCCCCTTAGGTAAAGCAATGTGTAATATGGCGGCACTATGTAAGTACTGTGTAATAATATTAATAATAATACTAGTAGGTATTGTATGCAGGGATACAATGATTACTAATTGGTAATTACTGCAATAATACTCTAATTTACAGGAATGAGTATCATTAGGGCCAGCCCTGTAATGCGTTGCAATCTTCCACTACCGCAGCCACATTTACTTGAATGTGAGTGGTTGGAAACCATTTTTTGCACGTGGTTGCGGCAGATCTTGGCACGATTTCCAAAAGTCACTTTGACATTGGTGGTTGCTTTTGGTACAACTCCGCTGCAGCTGCATCCTTAGCCATGTGCAAAAGTGGTTACTTGCGGTGCTGTTTGCTGCTTCCAACAGATTGTTGTGCACCCGGGAGTGGCTAATCATATTGTTTTCCAATGCAGAGATAAAGGTGTCCTTAGACTTTTATTATTAGTAATTGTATTATCTGAGTACCATCTGCAGTAATATAATTATTTTTATTGCAATATTATTAATTATTTAAGTATTGTCTGTAGTAATAATTACTTTTCCACAACTGTTCAGAAAATGAACAATTTGCTGCTCCCAATCTGTTCAATGTTTGCCTCATTTGTAAAAGTGAAAACAGCTTAACAGCTATGTATAACCTTGATTGACACTTTTATAATGAAAGCCACATTGGAATTTACTCTTCCATTGAATTTATCTATAAACTAGTGATGAGTCTGATTGGCAATTTATAGATCCCCAGATACCATTTGCCACTTTAAAAGTGCAGAACACCATAAACCACAATGGTCATCAATGTTTTTTGTTCTAAACTCCCCAATTGCCTTTATTGTAATGCACTTTGAAAGTGGCGACTAGAAGCTGCAATTAAAATTTATGAGCCACTTACCTTCACTTGAAATTGGTGATCACACCTACTAAAGTGGTGACCAGTTACCCTGCTCAAGTGAATGGAGCTTAGGGTACACATGATATGGCAATCACATCACCATATATATTGTGATTTTATAAATATTACATTACACAAGTGGTAATGATATTTCCAAAAAATGGAAAACAAAGGAGTGAAGATCTGTTATTTGTTTTGTTCTTCTACATAGAAAAAAAGCCGGAATAATTTGGTCTGCTTTGGAAAAGCTGCCATTTAGGTCTAATAGTCTTCTAGATTGTAAGCTCTTCTGAGCAGGGTCCTCTCCTCCTCCTGTGTCACTGTCTGTATCTGTCCGTCATTTGCAATCCCTATTTAAGGTACAGCGCTGCATAATATGTTTGTGCTATAGAAAACCTGTTTATTAATAATAATAATTAATATTTATAGCAATAATAATAATGATATTGGAAGTGACAACTGACATCCATACTGGTTACACCAGTAACCAGCCAGGTCTAAGGCCGACTGTAATTTGTCATTTAAAGTTTATATAAGCCACACATTAAAACAGATGTGGTGGCTCTAGTTTTCTTTTTTCTTTCTTCCTACATTTTCACCTACCTGGTGATCCTGCAAGTAACATACTTCCTGTCCTATCCCAACCACACGCTGACAATATTTCTCCATTATCCATCAATGGGTTGTTGAGACACAACACTCACCATATTGCATATGGACTACAGAAACCAAGCTGAATTACATAAACTTTTGTCTGTTTTCTTCTTCAGGAGATTGGGTTTGCTAGTCCATTTTGGATTATATTACATTGCAATATTTTATTTTTTATTATACAATAGGAAAAGTCCTCCCATCCTTCTGGGAGTCGCTTGCAGATGTCTAACAATGCAAATGAGAAAGGCGAAATAAAACAACTCCGGATGTTAGTCTAGGCAAGGAATTACTTCGAGAGCCAAAAAATAACCCATTTCTATAATATTCCCCAGATCAAAAGGAAAGGAAATTGAATTATATACTGTAATTTTAGCTCAGAAGACATTTTTTTTTTCATTATAAGATAGAACTCCTGTTTTTCCTTCTCTGGTTTATAGCTGGGGTTGAACTATTCTTTTATTCCACCCATGTTGGTATGTTTTGGGTTTGGTTGCCAAATATGGGCTGATTAAACTCATTTCCATTTGAAAGGACTCGGAGTATATCAGGTGAGGGTGTCATGTTTCACAGGATCATAGAAATGATGGGGGTGACACTTCTCCAACAATTATCCTCCTTTAGGAACAATTGTGGGAAGAGCAGGTGCTGGGATGATCCTTGCTTGTTCTCAGGGCTCACTGCCCCAAAAAGAACAAAGACTGGGGAAGGGGGGGATAAAAGGGGCAGGAACAGTGTAAACAGTGTCCATGCATGGATAAATAAACTGCTTTCAGGTAACACAAGCTAAAACAATTGTAAAAGGCTGAGGCTTTGGGCTCATTCAATAAAGTGATGCAAATTGTAATTGTATCTGTTTACTGGAGTCTAATTTAAAGGAATTAATTCCTTAATTAGTTTACTTGTTTCTGTACTGAATCGGTACAAACATAACTGACATATAAGTGTTTGGTGGATAGTGGAGAGGTAAATGCTCAAAAATGCTTTAATATTTCTTGGAAATTCTTAGTGTGCTGTGTGCTGAGTTTCCAGGTCTGTGCACATACTGTGCCCAATATAAAGTGGGCCAACATTGGCACTTAGTTCCCGGGTCTGTGCAACCATTATACGCAATATAAAGTGTTCCCACCTTGGCACTGAGTTCCTGGATCTGTGCAACCATTATACGCAATATAAAGTGTTTCCACATTGGCACTGAGTTCCTGGGTCTGTGCCCCCATTGTGCCCAATATAAAGTGTTCCCCCCTTGGCACTAAGTTCCTGTGTACCTAGTGTGCCCAATATAAAATATTTCCGACTTGGCACTGAGTTCCTGGGTCTGTGCACCGATTGTGCCCAATATAGTGTTCCCACATTGGCACTGAGTTCCTGGGTCTGTGCACCTATTGAGCCCAATATAAAGTGTTCCCACCTGGGACTAAGTTCCCAATTCTGTGCACATACTGCTCCCAATATAAAGTGTTCCCACATTAGCACTAAGTTCCCAAGTCTGTGCTCATATTTTGTCCAATATAAAGTGTTCCCACCTTGGCAGTTCTCAGGTCTGTACTCAATAAAAAGGGTTCCCACCTTGGCACTGAGTTCCTGGGTCTGTGTACCTTTTGTGCCCTTTATAAAGTGTTTCCACCTTAGCACTGAGTTCCTGGGTCTGTGTACATACTGTGCCCAATACAAGGGGCTTCCACCTTGGCACCGAGTTTTTAGATCTTTACACCTACTGTGCCCATTAGGAGCGGTTCCCACCACCCCCATGTTGAATACCTTTCCATGGACACCTACTGTGCCCATTAGGAAGAGTCCCAACATTCTTGGCATTTGGATTCTAGGCCCATATAACTATTATGAGGAGTTCCCACCTTCTTGGCACTGACTTCCGGGTTCTTTATAGCTACTGTGCCCATTATAAAGGATTCCCACCATCTCTATATATGTAAGAAGATTTCTTCCTACTGACCACCACACTAATATACTGTGATCTGTGGATATTGTAATTATATCTGGGGTTCACTGAGGACCTGAAAGTTATTTCAAGGGTTCCCCTATTTTAAAAAGGTTGAAAAACATTGATTTAGAATGTAGTGGGAGTTTTGCAGAACTGCCACTGATCAGCAAAGCAAAATATAATGAGTTTTAACAGGCACAAATTAGAGATGGAAGGTGGGGGTAACCTAGTGACCCCACCTATTTATTTTAATCATGTGAAAAGCAAATTCCTGAGCACCTTGAATGACCACCATCACCTTCAATTGTGAGCAGATGGTTTTCACATGTATGGACATTTTATGTGTGAATATTCACAACGTGAACATGAACACATTTTACAGATCACCATGCTACATGTATTATTATTATTATTATTATTATTAAACAGGATTTATATAGCGCCAACATATTACGCAGCGCTGTACATTAAATAGGGATTGCATTCCTTAATTAGTTTACTTGTTTCTGTACTGAATCGGTACAAACATAACTGACATATAAGTGTTTGGTGGATAGTGGAGAGGTAAATGCTCAAAATTGCTTTAATATTTCTTGGAAATTCTTAGTGTAAGGTTCTGTGCTGAGTTTCCAGGTCTGTGCACATACTGTGCCCTATATAAAGTGTGCCGACATTGGCACTTAGTTCCTGGGTCTGTGCACCTATTGTACCCAATATACAGTGTTCCAACATTGGCAGTTAGTTCCTGGGTCTGTGCAACCATTATACCCAATATAAAGTGTTCCCACCTTGGCACTGAGTTCCTGGGTTTGTGCACCCATTATACCCAATATAAAGTGTTCCCACCTTGGCACCGAGTTCCTGGGTTTGTGCACCCATTGTGCCCAATATAAAGTGTTCTCACCTTGGCACTAAGTTCCTGGGTCTGTGTACCTAGTGTGCCCAATATAAAGTGTTCCCCCCTTGGCACTGAGTTTCTGGGTCTGTGCACCCATTGTGCCCAATATAAAGTGTTCCCCCCTTTGCACTGAGTTTCTGGGTCTGTGCACCCATTGTGCCCAATGTTCACATTGTGTGTGGATATCATCTTATATCACTTTTCTTAGGGCCATTGCAGACCTGCGCTGAGCTGAAGAGTTCTGTTACGGAGCAGCTGGGGACCATTTCTTGCAAGTAGCTTTTTAATCGCGCCTACCCATCTTTTTCTGTGTTTTAAAACCCTCACTACCCCCCCACCATTCCATATCCCCCCTCCTATTGTGTGCTACTTCCTCTACCTCCTAGATTGTAAGCTCTTCTGGGCAGGGTCCTGTCCTCCTCCTTTGTCACTGTCTGTCATTTGCAGACAGATACAGCACTGCTTATTATGTTGGCGCTATATAAATCCTATTTATTAATGATAAGCAGCTGCACATGACTGAAGATCAAAGACTGCAGTGCAGTTCCCAAAAGCAGCGAGTAGCTTTTGTCTGTGCGGTTTAGTATTTGTGCCATGGCTGTAGCCGTGTGTCATTGTGGTTGACTGCTGTGTGGTTTGCCTGCGCAGAAGAAGTTTGTTGTGCACCCAGGAGCAGCAATCAAGATGTTTTTACACTGCAGGTCTGAAAGGGGCCTTACATTTCACCTGACCGTTACCTAAATGGTACTAAAAGATACATAAAATACTTACTATGATGAAGTAATTATGAGCATTATGTACACACATGAAATGATTCTCACTCAATACGAATGGTCGGGCTCGTCTTGGACGAGAATCTGACCCAACTGTCGCCTGTCCAAGTCAATAGAGGAGAGCACAGCAGGGTGCTACTCACGTCTTCTCCCCCCTCGCCATTTAACAGATCAGAGCTGTGTGTACAGGGCTCATTCGTTGTTCTTTGAATTATTTGTTGCATCATGGAGTATTGTTTCCAGCAAAAAAAAAAAATGTGTGGTCAGCCTAAGAAGGGGCTCAGTGCCTCGTAATTCCTTAACTTTTTGTTTCCAATCAAATCCCATAAATTGCCTACCAACCACAAAGATTTGCTGCCAGTGATTTGGTACCTTGCCAACTGTTTTAAAGTTTGTCCACTTCAGTGTCCCCATGAATTTGCCAAATTTGAGTATACTAAAGTTCCAATCAAACTCCCTGTGGGATCAATGCGAACCTTATCCCCGTATAACAGAAATATTGTAACATGACATGTGCTAAGTGCCAAGTGTCATCCAATCAGCTTTTATTATCTACCAGCGGCCTGAACAGTGAAGGAAATTTTCTGATTGGTTGCAATGGGATCTACCATCGTGCTCTGTGTTTAAATATGACCCACTGTGACACTAATGAATTCTGCTTTGAATAGTAAAAGAGACCAGCAGTATGATTTCAAGAAATAATTGATTTTGCCAGGTAATATTCTATGGCAGCTTAGGCAATTTTCATTGAAAACGTCCTCTAATTTTGGCAAATGTTCTGCAAAATAAAATTTCTCATGTAGTTTGCAAACTGTTTATTTTCCTTATCGTGTGCATTATATTGTTACTGAATCCTGAAATAAAAAAGGGTAAACAAATACATTGTAGTTATTTTTGTTAGTTTATTGATTTATCTTCTATGTATTTTTTATTTGAAGTACAAAATACACACAAGAAAAAACAACCTAAAAAAAGAACCTCAGGGAGCCATTTAAACCCCATGGACCCTTTAAAACCACCTTCATTTCTCATTCCCATTGACTACATTGCATTTTGCCTAAAAAGTCAAATTAACACAAAATACCTGAAATTTTACAGAAATGTAGTGAAAACAACCAATTTCTCCCATGTCCATTAGTAAGACATCATTCATTCATGTGACATCTCCTATGACAGTTACTCACTGCACTGTGTGGATTAAATAGGGCAGAAGTGTCTTAGAATGTCGCTGGGGTGACCATGTTGGGTTAATCGGCTTCTCTGCCCTTTGTACATAACTCAAGAGGAGGCCAAGTATCTGTTTCAGTGTTTCCCTGAGGTCAGTGACCCACCTTAATCACAGCCATTGCCCTCAGCTTGGACTGTGTGTGTGACCCATGACCCACCAGGAGAGGCCAGATGGAAGCACAAGCAGCAAGGGCTGAAAACAATGGAGGCATCGCTGAGGTCTTCTGAGGTTCCTGGATGTGTAAATGTCTTTGTCCAGGGAGCTGAGAGATCTAAAAGTAGATGTTTTTGGTGCAAGGAAGAATTTCGTACATTTGCCACAATTGGGCCGGAGTTGAGGAGGTCATTCTTAGGCAGATTTCTCCCTAAAAACCATGAATGGGAAGACAATTCCTAATTATCATACCAGGACAGTACTGGCGCATCTTGAGACTCTGGTCTTTATTAAAGTTCTCCAAGGCTGGAGAGGATATACTTTTATTAGTCAAGCTGGGTAAACCAGCAAACCTGGAATGGATTTCTTCAAAGCCTTCTTTGAACCTTTAGCTCTGTCACATGGAAACTCTGTGAATAGTTATATTTTGTGATATGACCTAGGATAACTTAGAATGAGGTTCTCATTGAGCCCAACAGGACCTCCACTGGGCCATTTATGGCCATGGTATTATATGGCTTCAAATAGAAGATTTTGGATAGATAAATCACGACAATATTAATGCTAAACTCCATGCAAATGCCTAAATGAACACAATAAGCAAGCTGTTTTACTTATCAGTGGATTTCTTGCTTTCCGGCCCTGAGATTTACACAGCTTCAAAGCTAAATTCAGACAGGTGGTGGGAACAGATGTTCCCAGGTGGCTCCCGGTGCAACCTTGCCAGTTACTTGGCCACTGTGGTGGTTCTTTATCAACCAATCTTTCAACAACTGGCAACAGGTGGCAGCGGGCAGTATTCAGCTGCTCACTACCGCGCCCCCGTTTATTCTCCATGGGTGGCCATACGTTCAACACTACATTTGGTGTGAGAAACTGGACAGGAGACTTGATCATTCTCTGCTGCAGCTAATTTAAATTCACAAGTCTTGTCCGTCATGAAAATTGAAGCAATAGACCGAAGAGCTCTCACTGTCGCCCGATTATCTCTTCTAATAGCATGGTACTTGCAGCACTGAAAATGGTAGAAATTTGAGTCTTTGAGGTCAGGGACTGATGTGACTGGTTTCATCTCTTCTGCAACACACTGTGTAGAAAATGTCAAAGCAATCAGGATAAGCGAAACTATATTACCATAGGCAAATGATGTGTGTTGGTGACAGCATAAACCAGAACCATTCAACCCACTTCTTATAAGCCAAGTGCCAAGAGAGCCATGGGCTGTCAGAAGAATAGGTGGCACCATGTGGTTCTGCTATTTTTTATCTTTTAGGTTCCTCCAACTATTGAAAAGGACATGTAATGCCATTTGACCAAACCGAAGACACCACAAAAAAGGTAATAGTTGCTATAAGGGGTATGAATGGTCCTTAGGATGGGACCTTCCATAACTTTGAGACCCCTTGTGTGCCTTTAACGTTTTTTAGGATGCAAATTTTGGGATCTTCCAACTCAACTCAGAGAGAGGAACCTAAATAAGATCCCTTTTAGGACACACTGTCCTTTTGCAAAGGTTTCCCCCATATATTCACCTTACCAGCAGTCCCTCACTGATGAACAAGACTGGTGTTGGTAACCCAGAGAGGTAATGACGTCCTTCTTTCAGTCATGTAACATTGCTTGGCCCACCATCAGGTTTGTAGGCCCAAGCATTGTCCAGTGGAGCAAGCTATGTTCCTCTATAAGGGCCAATAATTGTTGCCATCTGTGGATGACAAAAAAGCGTTGGGGGATGGCAGATAGGGTAAGTATATAGAGGTCATGAAGGTCCTTTTAGAGAGTAACTATCACTTTTATCCTGCAAAGACAAGGTGACAACGTCTCTTAAAATTTGGTATTACCAAATTTTCTCAACGATTTGCAGACTTATGGCTCCAAATCAATGGCTATCGTAGAACAAGACCAAAAAGTGATAAAACCCTGAACTGTTGGTATTTAGTGATTTTTCATTTTAAATTCTGGTTATAATTAAATTACAGCCAAGTTTCATTCAACTCTGGGATCCTCGCCTGATAAAGGTAAAGGGCTCAGGTTTGACCTGATAATGGATAAAAGGCTTATCAGGAGGTCAGGGGGGCTATTTTCAGTAGCCGGATACTTTAAACATCATGTGTAGCAGTAGCTGACGCAGATCTGGGGTCATGCTGAGGGGCAGCAATCACATAGATTAATGACAGAGCACACAGAGGATGCTACATATCTGTTTGTTACAGTTTTCTGGAGCTCCCGGAAACAATACAGTAATCACTCACACAGGACCTGTTTGCTGCGAGTGTGACAAACAACAACTGTAAGAATGGAAAATTAATGATAGTAGCGGACTGTAGCTACCAATGTGGGGGGATATTTGGGCAGACTTTTAATTCATTTGCCTGCTGTCTCCTAGATTGTAAGCTCTTCGGGGCAGGGTCCTCTCCTCCACCTGTGTCAATGTCTGTATTTGTCTGTCATTTGTAACCACTATTTAATGTACAGCCCTGTGTAATATGTTGGCGCTATATAAATCCTGTTTATTAATAATATTATTAATAATGGTAGTCCTTCTCATCTTCTCTGTATTATATTGAGACAGGCTTTTCTGCTTACTAAGAGCAGATTGGTTTTCAAGAAATTAATTTCACAGAAAATGTAGCAATTACTCCCAAAATTTCCTTTATGCAGAAACAATTTCCTAATTTGGCTGCTTGGTTGAAATTTGAAAAAGGAAAACTGATATTTATTTTTCATTGTTTAAAATGTATTGTTTATTTTATTAAGTTTTATTTGTAGTTTCTTTTATTAATATTATTATTATTATTTTAATGAATTTGTTCATGTTGTTTTAGTTGTGTATGTTGCTTTTGTTATATGTTTTGTTATATAAATATATATAAAGTGTCTTTTTTCTGTTCTAAAGGGCCCACAATTTTATGCTGAACAGGTATAAGATATTTGAAACAAGCTCAAACAATATTCACCCTTACTTAATCTAATTGACCATGCTACATCCTAGTGTCACTACAACAAAACCGAGAAAACAGAAAGTTGGACTTTTGAGGCACTTAGCATACCCATTAATTGAAACAATTATTAAAAAACATTTACATTTGTTTTGAAAACAAGATACAACTTACGATGATCTCAGTGTATAGTGGGTTCTACTCATTTCACGGACTTGAATCTGCTTCCTCAGGAACCACTCTGAGCACCTATGTTTATGTTTATTGTATAAGTATATTACTTTCAATTAACGGGTATGCTAAGTGCTTTAAAAAACTTTGTGTGGTTGTTTGAATCAAGCTTCCATAAACCTCATATTTTAAAAAACTGGAAACCAATTTTAGGCTGGGCTTCAGTGTTTTGTTTAATGTTCGAAAGTGTGCTAAATAGGTGCATGCACTAGGATACAGAGGACAGAAATATAAATCCGGTGACATATATGTAAAAATAAATATAATATAAATATATATATATATGCAGTTACCGGGCATCCACTGGGATTGGCCGATTCTGGATAAGTGTACTTTCCAATTACCTGTGGAAACTGAGGTTTCTCAGCCATCCACCACTAGACTTGAATGGGGAGACCTGTCCCCATTCCCCTTCAGCGGTAAATGGATGAATGGCTGGAAAAGGGAAACCCTGATGACGCTTGAGCCACCATCAAGGTTTCCCTGTTCTCAGCCAATCTGGGAGTGGAGCTCCATTCTCCTAATTGCTCCCGCAGCCCTAACAGAGCTGCAGAACACATGACTCAGCTTGGCTAGGGCTGCAGGAACAATCAGGAAAGCGTAGCTGTTGGGTGCCAGTTACCTGAATTTCCGGTTATCTGAGTTCCGGATAACTGGGATTCTAATGTATATATTTGTTAACTTTTGTTACTGAGCTCATCTTAAATCTTAAGATTATATATATATCTTGTAAATGGATTTGCTTCTTCCCACTGCCCCACTTCTCATGGTTCATGGTCCAAACCTCCATCTCTTTCTGGCACCGTACATGACACCAATGGCTTGGTGCTCAATAGAAAGTGATGGAGCCTCTACTTTTTCTTCATGTGCAAAGATCGGAATTAGGGAACTATTATACATCAAGGGAGAAAACTATTGCCTATGAGCATTGTCGAGGTCTTGGCAAGCTAGGCAATATGGGGAATGGGGCAAAAGTTATCCTACTCTTTATCTAAAAGGAATTACAACCCCATCCCAATCAAAACGTAACCCTAATACTTTATCTTAACTCCAAAGATCAAATCATGAATCTAACCTTAGACCCCAATCTCTAACACCAATTCTAGCACCTAAAATCTGCAACTTATCTGGGTTTAATCACTTCCAAGTTAAATACCATCTGCACCCTAACTCAATTATCTCAGCACACTCCACATTAGCTTTAAAGGTTGGAAACATTTTGGTTACCTGAAAAGGGCCCCACAGCAGTTTATATTTTTATACCTAACATTACACTGCATATTTTTGGGATGATGAAGTGGGTATTCCACAGCAAACCTCACTTAATATTAGTTTGCCTGTTCATCATATACATGCCATGATCTGTGTGATGGTCGCCAAGTCCATACTATGGTTATATCTTCCCCCCCAACAGTAGTGCACAGAACAAATTAGAAATAAAACTAAATGTATAAAATAAATCAGAGAAAGAAATGGAACTAGGGTAAAATTAGAGTCTGGTAATTCGGTTTGCCTTCACTGCACCGACAGAAGCCACTCCATGATTACAAACATATTGGCCATAGATGTCCATTGGGTGGAGATCAGAAGCATTTCATTGACATCCAAGACCTCTGTCAGGGTAAAAAGATACCTCAATTTCTGTCAATTTTTCTGATTACATTTTGTGCGGATTGTGGAAATATTATACACGGACTAAACTCTAATTTGAGTCTGCTGCATTTTTAAGTAGTTAAAATTAAGCATCTCAAATACGAGCATTTATCTATGAGGCTGCCGATAATACATCCTGCTAAGTGGTTTCACATGTTTGGTTGCCCAATGTCTTGATTGCTATGTACCACTGATTGGAAATTATAGGCCTTGTGTGTTTTGTTAAAGGGATAAAGGAAAAATGAAAGGGATTTTAGTGCTTTTATGGAATTTCTTAGCATGATTTGGAAACCCAGCCCACCTTAATGTTCATCTAAAGACTGCTAGTCTAAAGAAGTCTAAAGAAATCCCAAATCCAGTTACTATGGGATGAACAAAAAACACAAAACTTAATATATCTTCCTAGACTAGGCCAAATTCTCCCCCGTTTGTGTCCCATGTGCTCCCCCTCCCAGGCTTTGTAGATCACAGTGGGAGGATTTCTGGGCTGTCAATCAATAAAGAAGTGGGCAGGATTGAATATGGGAAAGCTACATGCTTGTGAATCAGCAGTAACAGCCATATCCTTTAAAACATGTTTTCATCCTAAGATAATGCAAACAGGCTCAGGCTGAGAGCAACAACACTGCCTGAATGTAGGAGCAGAGCAGCATTGTTGTCACCCCATCACAGAAAGATGTATTGGGTGGACTTGTTGGATCTTTATGTATTTGTGTTGTAGGGGAACTAAGAGAAAGTTCAGATGGACATTTTTAAACATTTTTAGAGGAGACCATAGTTCTATTTTATGAGAGAGCAGAGTTTACGCAATCCTGAGGTTGTACAATATGATAAGGGCGGGAGTATTATAATAAAAGGTTTTACCAACCGTGATTTACTACATATAGTGTTGCCAAATTGTTCTTTGGAGAACCAAGGTTAGGGTAGCCAGCAATGTACCCACTAACATACCTATGCTGTGCGTTGTGGTTAGCGGCTGAGCTCCTATTGGTTGGTACATTAGCTAAAAGCAGTGTGCATGTTGTGTACATAGCAGCTATCTGGTTAATATTAACTATTATATAGTGCCGACATATAAAGCAGCACTTTACAAAGTCCATTGTCATATCAATAGCTGTCCATCAAAGGAGCTCACTATCTATTTCTACCATAGTCATATGTTGTTAACACAGCCTAACACCAATTTTTGAGAGGAAGCCAATCTCTTGAACTTCATGTTTTTGGGATGTGGGAGAAAACCCACACAAACATGGGGAGAACATGCAAACTCCTTGCAAATAGTGTCCTGGCTGAGATTCCAACCTGGGACCAGAGTGCTAACCACAGAACGAGCCATGCTGCCCATTAATGATTAGTGCCATGCTGCCCATTAATGATTAGTGCCATGCTGCCCATTAATGATTGGTGCATTAATTACAAACATAGGGATGTGAAAAGTGTGCTGCTGTGTGAGGGTCCTGGACTTCCCCATCAGTGGTTCCCACAGGAGTCCCAAGTCAGTTCTGCAAAGTTGCACATGTCTGTGCATTATTTTGGGGCTTTTGAATGACTGATTACAAAAAGCAATTGTATTTGTCAGGCAAACTCAGTATTTGGGGCATACCTATTCTTGCGTGCTCAGCTCTCGAGTGAATCTCTTACATCTTCCAAATATAAAAAAGGGAAACAATGTATCAGTTATCCTATATAACATTTCAAAGTGTCCGTTTTACTGAAATGTGGGTCAGTCTTTCAAGAATAATCACCTTTTGTGACAATATTTCTTTATTGTTTCCATGGAGGAACTTTGTGTTTGTTCAGAAGACAAGCTCCTTGTATTCGGTCCTCCAGCTGCACCTGCATGAAAGATGAAAACACCTTTATATGTCACCTGGCAGTTGGCCAGATTTGTAGAGATCATAAAGATCTTCTGTAAAAATATATATGGTAATATCATCTGTTCTCATGGCTTTATCCTGGTCTATAGAACAGAGGAGCTATATAGTTATTTCTGTTAGCTTTTCATCTGCCCCCCAGCCTCCCCTTCTTTAATTTTGCCTCCAAGCCTCCCATTCAGTCACAATCGTTCCGGCTCCTCTCCAGAGCTAAATTTGCTCACTCTGATTTCTCTGCACACTGTGAGCTTCTCTCAGTGCACATTAGAAACTTCAGCAACTCAGATAGTGCTCGCCTCGTTCTCTGCCCAGAGGGTCTTTCGTATCATCTAGCCCCTTTCTCGCCAGCCTGGCTGTTCCACCCTTTTCATTCATTAAATTTAAGGTTATGTACACATGTTAGACTTTACTTGTTGGAAAGGATCTTTCACAATAATCGCACTAGAGTCATGTGATGTGTGTATGTAGCCTACGTGCCTCCATTAATGGGGGTTCAGTATCACATGGACAGCAACTGGCCAGTCCATCCAACCAGCTACAGTCAGCCTGCTCTGCACAAAGAAGCTCTGAGACCTACAAATAACATAATTGGGCCTGATTTCTTAGAGAGGATACACATTCATTAGTGAAGCTGGGTGATCAATCAAACCTACAAAGGATTCCTTCAAAGGCATTTGCTATTTGCTAGCAAATGTTTTGAATCTTGGACCAGTTCCACTCCAGGTTTGCTGGATCACCCAGCTTCACTGATGAATGTGTATCCTCTCCAGCCTTGGAGAGCTTTAATAAACCAGGCCCAGTGGGTTTAAAATAAAGAATATAATAAAAACAGAAATATTTTGTTCAAATCAGCTAATAACTGATTTTGGCGTCTCAAAGCAAAAAGTGTACAAAGTCTGCAGTCTGCCCTTTGGAAGCATGCTGCAAAGAAGAATCCTTTCCTTGTCCTGCAAAGATCCAACACATCCCTTTCTGAGGCAGAGCTAGAGCTCTCCAATCAGCAGGGGACATCAGAAAGAAAGAGATGATGTACAAAACCACAATAAATCTATTTGAAAAATGTCATCAGCCTGCAAACATCCAACCTTTCATACTGGATCAGTTTTATATGAATCATTGGTGTCATAAGCTTAATGATATCACTGCAATCAAATTCTAATAGTAACAAATATATTAAAGAGGGCCTGTCACTGAGATAAGATGTAAGCTGCCATTGCTATATAATACTGCTTGCTTGGCTGGTGTGCTGATCCTCAGATTCCTTGGACAATAATGACTTTGCAGCCCAGGAGTTCAGTTATCTTCTCATATCTTGTGGGACTGTAACCGTTCAACTTTACATCCAGGCAATCAGCATTCATTAGACTGAGTTTAGCAATGTATCTCGGTGACAGGTCCTCTTTAAGCTACTCATAAACATCATCCCTGGAATGTATTATACAGATTGATAGCTGTACATAAAGCAACTTATGTTTTATATTTCCTAATCCTATAAATATTTGACCACCTACCGCCCTCGCCATGTGTGATGTCTGCCGACGGATTATTTCCTTAAACCAAGAACAAGCTTTGTAAATCTGGCTATACATGAAATAATTCCTTACAGTAACACCAGATATCAGCACTGGGGAATCCCTTCTATAAACATTGTATCAGGTAATGGTGGGGAGTTTGTGTGTCCTCCAGGCAGATGTCACCAACAGTTACATCTAACAGAGCTCACAGCATCCACATGTGTTCTGTGCCGGCCATGTGTACGCCATGTGAGCATGCACATGCCATTCATTATCCTGCACTTATTCTGTTATCCTTACAATTAGCGGCTCCTCTGTAATGTGATCCTCACCGTGGCTTCACGCCTAATTCCTGACGTTTCATATTGGAGGATCTGAAAGTAAAAGCACAGCTGGAATGAAGGCAGCCGGGGAGTCCAATGAACCCAAATATTCCATCTATCTATATTCTATCTATCTATCTATCTATCTATCTATCTATCTATCTATCTCTCTATCTATCTATCTATCTCTCTATCTATCTATCTATCTATCTATCTATCTATCTATCTATCTATCTCTCTATCTATCTATCCTCCACAGCCCTTTTATTGCTGAGGAATCCTTGAAATAATTTTTAGATCCTGAGAACCCCCTCTAAAACCATCGTAGGGTAATGGAAAAATAGACCTTACATTGGTGGTCAGTGGAAAGAATGTCCCTCTGTAAAAAGAATAATAACTAAAAAGAGTTTGGGTGCTATGCTACTGATTTTGCCAAGTGGTATTATCAACAAAACTATGAGGCCACAAAACTGGGAGATCAATCAGCCAAATCTCAAAGAACCCTTAGCAACCCCTGGAGGAACCCTAGGGAGCCACTGAACCCTGGATAAGAACAACTGTCCTACAGTTTCTATCTGTCTATCTATCTATCTATCTATCTATCTATCTATTTATCTATCTATCTATCTATCCCTCTATCTATCTATCTATCTATCTATCTATCTATTTATCTATCTATCTATCTTTCCCTCTATCTATCTATCTATCTATCCGAAGGCTTATTACACCTAAGGAATCCTTAAACTCTCTTTTAAGATCTTTAAGAACTATCTATATCTAGCTTTATCCATGTATATAGTACTAGTCTATCTATAACTACGTATCTATTTAACTATTCAATCTATCTATATCTATTTACCAATATATTTCTTATCTACAATATCTATTAACACTCTGTGTATTCAATCATCCCCAATATGGTAAGTAACAGAACTCCTCGGGGGCAGGGTCACATCCCAGATGAAACCCCGCCCACTAGGAGTAACACTTACAAGCTATAACCAGAAACAATAGGAGATTATCTACGACAGCATTAATCTTCTCTCTGACTTAATGTTTAAATGCAGTCCCTGTATCCCAATGCAGAGTCCTGTGTATAAGTATCTATGACCTCTACAATAAATAAACTCTATCTTCATCATGACGCCCTCGAGCATGCAGGAAGCCGGCGCAACACACTGCAATTCTGTGTTTCTCCCTCTATAAACAGACATTCCCATTAAATATACATTCATCTGCAGAACTACAGCTGTGGCAGTGAATACAAATTATTTTTAGTTCATGTAAACCATGGCGGCAATTCATCAGCTGTATATATAAAGTTATTGGCTCTGTGACATATTTGTGCAGATCTGAGGCATCGTCAGTCAATGACGACTTGAGAAAAGTCTTTCTTGGAGACATGTTGGGGGTTTTGGTGACAAAAGAATTCTTAGCCATGTTTACAAAATCACTCATTGGAACTCTTGTAGACTTATCTTATCATTCAGCAAACGATTTGTTAATGTCTCGTATTATCATGGACTCCATGTAAGTTTAGAGAACCTGAAACTGGATCACAGTGTTGTAGGACATTAGACTTTTAGGATTCGTAGCATGGATTGCGGAAAAACCAGCAGAGAAAAAACTAAGGATTGGGTGATTTCTAAATTAGGGGAATGTAACCTGGGAATTATTTTGTGTTTTGACAACACCAATCCTGCATTGAATTAAGCCTTATATTGTAGCATTAATTTAAAAAAGGAATAATAATGAATAAGCAGATAACATCATTATTATTATTATTATTATTATTAATAATAATAATAATAATAATAATAAACAGTATCCATATATCACCAACATATTTCACAGTATAATAAAAAGTGGTTGCAAATTACTGACAGATACAAACAAGGAAACAGAGGAGGAGAGGACCCTGCAGAAAAGAGCTTACAATCTAAGATGAGGGGACGTAAAATATAATATTAGGACAAAGGAATCTGATGATATGAACATTTATTAGTTAATTATTGAATATATATACATACAGAGAGAGATAGTATAGGTAAGGCTCTGTAGTGCCATGTACTATATATAGGATTTATTTCTGGGGGGAGAATGTGATGAGAATGTGAAGGGTCTATCATAGCAATAATTGAATAAATAAATAATGCAGTCTATGTAATACATATACATTTTCCCATGGTTTATCCCTTTGAAGACAAGAAGAAGAAACAATACCAGGGATCTGGCAGGATTGTGCTTACATCCTTGTTGAGAACTGATAACAGCCAGCATTTTTTTTTGGTGGACTGAATGGTGCCAGCCCTGCCCTAGTTTTCTTTTTCTAAACCACTATTAAGTCACTCTCATCTCATAAGTATCCCATCCCACATCATAAACATTCCATCAGTATAAATGCAAATTATTCTGTAGTTCCAAAATAAGAAATCGAAGGACTGAATACTCTCATTGAAATACCACAATGTTATACCAAAATTAATTTTGCACTAATTTTCTCATTAATATATTTATTTGCAATTGCTGAATGGATAGAGCAAAACATTTTCAGTGGTATATGACCAAATGGGACCAAGTTTGAGAAATTTGATGTTGGTTAGTTAGAATAGATAAATAATAGATATGTGATAGATAGATCAGTAAGAAGTAACAGGATGAAGGTTTCTCTCCACTCAGTTTTACAATGACGCTCCAGTTTTACAATCTGCTTTTATGGAGATGAGTTCAGCATTGTATCTTCCAGGTCAGGTTACAGCTGATGGTTCTTCTCTTTCAATGGAATGGGTCCTGGAATGGTTTCTGTCTGGTCATATTGTACCATCGTTCAGTCACAGTGTGTCTACTAGCCATAAAACTGACTGGACCTCATGGTGTGAGGATTAGACATGGCGCTGCTATTGATTCTTGGTGAACAATCTGTAGACTCAGCATGAGTAAACTGATAGGAAGGGGACATCTGTTGGAAGGATGCTGACCAATATTAAATGGGGTGATTAAAGCTCTCCAAGACTGGAAAAGATAGAAGTGGATAAAGCTAGGTGATACTGCAAACCTGAAATCGGTTACTTAAAAATTATTTGCTATTACTAGGCAAATGTTTTCAATCCTATTTCAGACCCATTCCAAGTCGGCAGGTTCCCCCCTGATAGTCTGTGTAATCCAGTCTTGAACAGCTTTAATAAATCAGGCGAAAAGGATTACATATCAGCCACAGTGGCCCAATCTAGTTGAATTGGTAGTTGGAAACCAAATAATCGCCTTTAACCCCTGCCCGTTTCGATTCGTTGAACTACTCGGATAAGCCACTTATTGGAGCAACGTGATCGCGAAGGGCTCCATTTGCATGATTCCTTCACTTAAATGGAAAGTAGAAGTAATCCTATGCGTTGTGTGAGGAAACGGTTATTGTCGTACGATTCGCGCGGCGCTTCACGTTATGTGTCATTCCCTAAGTAACGCGTAATTGGTTTCGTAGCGATTTTCTAAAGAGGCCTTATATTATATCTGTATATGATGTTTTATAAATGTAGATACAGAGGTGACATAGAGAGGTGCAAATTGTGCCATTGCACCCTCCAACAATGGCCCCGACAGCAGCCAAACTGTAATGTTAGTGGTGGTAGTTCTGCAAGCCCACTGCTGGCTGCATCCACTAATATATATTTATATTTCATTTTTGGGGAATCGGGGATAATTGCCTTCATGTTGCATGGCACAAGAGAGGTAAGGGGAATAAATATAAGGGGCAGTTGTTCCCATTGGAGCATTTCCTACGTGTTCCAATTATTTATTTTCCTCATTTGCAGTCCTGTTGACAATGAACAATGGTTAACTGATGAAATAGCTGGGTTGTAGGGAAATGGATAGTGAATATTTTAAATGGTTAGTAATAAATATTATACAATATACAGCTCCATCATCTACCATTGATCTTACTGAATAGGAGGTATAAGCAGCACAAATACAGATATAAAACTTTTCCAGGTGTGTTGTAAATACAAGACAAACACATGCAGCCATAACAGGATGCAATAGGGAAGAGATACACAGCAGTTTGTGAATAAATAGAAAAGGAAATTAGTACCTAAAGATAAGGTAACAGTGTGTGTCTTATCAAAAAGTGAAGGAGGAAGCCATGCTGGATCAGTTAGATTTATATAAGTCAATGTGTGTGTTGTCAGATAATGGAGGAGGAAGCAACGCTGGATCAATAAGCTGCATTTAAGGGTGAATTGTGTCATGTCAGATAATGGAGAAGGAAGCAGAGCTGGGTTAGGAAATAAGGAATATATCTGTGTTTAGGCTGGATGTTTTTGAAATGGTGAAAACCAATGTATCTCATAGGTGCATATAGAGGGCTGGATGGAATGTGGAAGAGAATTGAAGTAGAACCAGCTACCGGTGAGGTACAGGTGTGTTGGACATGTGCCATTGGGTTGTATCTAAAGGTCACATTGCATTCTCTTGTCAATATGAGCTGATGGGGAGAACTGACAATGAAGTGGAGAATTGGAGTCAAATTGAGAAGCCAACAGGTGAAGAATAAAAATGGTGCTACTGAGCCAGGTGTTATGGCGGTCATGTACGTCCGTTCCTCTGCTTCAGATTGTGATGTTGCTCATCCATCAGAATACATTTGTGCAATATAAATAATACAAGAACAAATCTCACACCCAACACGCTGCCATGAAGGAATTTAGATTCTGTCACACTCATGGCCATCATACAAACACCCAGTCGCCATGTGTGGATCCGGCTAATGGCTCTTTATTGACTCAGCTCCTACATAGCTCTCTAGAAGACTCTCACAGTATTGACTGTCACAACAATGGCTGATAAAGACTTTCCACAGGTGAATTGTCCAGCGGGAAGTGACTCTTATCAGCTGAAGAGAGTTTGTTTTACCTGTGTCCATTATAGAGATCAGTAAACAGTCATCATTTCCCTAATCGGGGGTTTAAATATTACACACATATAGTGGTATGGTGGGCACATATGTAAGTTTGTGATCATACGATTCATCCTTCAATCCAACCAAAATGATCAAACTGAAAAAGAAAAACTAAGGACCCTTTGTTTCATTATTATCCACACTGCTGTTTTAATCAGAATTGGGTCAAGCTCTGCCTATTGATTGAACCCCAATGCTGATCAATTAATGTTTATTATCATGTGTGCTGCAGATTTCAGTATCAATAAATTGTATATTTACATTCAAAATTAATATCATGTATGGATACTATAACAAAAAGCAAGAGTTATATACAGTGTGGCAAATGCTGCATCCTGTAATCATGGATGGCTTCAATCAAAACTGGGTCCTGGGCAAATATAAATTGGGGGCTCCAAATTCCCAGCATTCCAGCTACATGCACCCCCTGCCATTCCTTCAACTGAACCCCAGTTGGGGCTTTGACCAATGGCACAGTCCTCCACCTATACCTAAACTGACCATGCCTGTGAAGTTGGCCATATGTGTGACAATTCAATAGGGAATCGCTTTTGGGTGTAAAACAATTTTTTACATTATTGCAGAATTTTTAGTGACATGCTTTTTATTCCGCCATATGGTTTTCTCCCACTGATTCACACTCCTTCCATCAGACAATTAAGTGTTTCCGGGTGTCATTGCTAATCAGTGTAGTCACTCAGAATTCCCTGAGCTATTACCACAGGAGATCTTTCATCTAGTGACCGTCTCTTACAGGTTATCACCAATGGGTGCTGAGTCATCATTAATTATGGTGAATGTACACCGCTGGACAGTGTGACTGATGCTGGATCAGCTTCAGGGGACATAAGTAAACTTTATTTGAAAGTCATTTATGTGTTTTTATATCATCAAAGGACTGGGCGAGTGCTAACGTTTTTTTCTTTTATTGTTGTATGGAAATGAGTAAAAGGTTCTTGTACCCCTGGGGGAAGGTCGATATTTGGTACTTTTAGGTTCCCCCAAACATCCCTAAATTCTTTGTGGAGAACCAGATGTGGGGAAGATGCTTTTTAACTCAACACTGGGGGTCCCAATGCCAAGTGACCTAATATGGAACAGGAAATGTAAAATTTAAGAAAAGAGAAGAACTTGCTTGCAAGGCTATGCCTGGGTAGTTTGTTGCCCAAAGCACCCCAGTGCACCCCCTCCACCACCTGAAATCCTGGTCCCTATTATAATAAAACCTATTCCCCTGTCTTGGCCTTGTATGTAGTAGTAGTGAAGGCATGTGTAATGGTAGAGCCATAGAACATACGTGTTCCATTACTTAGCAGATTCATCTGTCAAGTCCAAACCCTTGTAAATAGTGACAACACATCACAAAAGTGCTGGGATCCGACTTTAGGTGGTGGGACAGGTAAGCTATGGCTAATATACGGCACTTTCCTGTGCTTCTCTGCATATGAAGGGAAGAAAGGGTTACAGAATGCATTTAGTTAGGCTGGCAGGTGTGCAGGAACTGACATGGTGCCCCACCACTAGGTGCCCCCCTAAGGAATTCATGTTGCTTGTCCTGCTCTGCTTTCAATAGATTGAAGTCTCTTCTAGACAGATTTGGTCCTCACTAAGAAACTTTTCAAAAGTATGCTGATGTCCAATGGTGCATAAGATAAGCTAATATAAGTAACTTTTCTCTCTTTAAAGGTATATTTTGTGTCCACTATATTAGGTGTTTCTGGGTAAAAAACAAGTCTCTTTCTTATTAATAACATAGCAACGAGACTCATTTTTTACCAGCCAAAATGCCCATCAGAGGGCAACCCTATGGACAGTACACTTGGACCTTTTGTTGTACCGCAAGGTCTGATTTATTTTGTATTTGAAAATATCAATAAAATTATAGTTTGGGCAGCACGGTGGCTCAGGGGTTAGCACTCCCCCCTTTGCACTGCTAGGTCCCAGGTTTGATTTCCAGCCAGGACATTATCTGCATGGAGTTTGCAGGTTCTCCCCGTGTCTGCATGGGTTTCCTCCGGATACTCCGGTTTCATCCCACATCCCAAAAACATGCAGTTAGGTTAATTGGCTTCTCCCTAAAAATTGACCTTACACTACATTAATGACATATGACTATGGTAGGGACATTAGATTGTGAGCTCCTTTGAAGGACAGTTAGTGACAACACTATGGACTTTGTACAGCTCTGCGTAATATGATGGCGCTATATAAATACTGTATAATAATAATAATAATAGTTTGATTAAACATAGAAAAGAGCCATATCTCTGGTCTTTTACAGGTATAACAGTCTCACTTTCAACGCTTTAGGCAGGTTCTGCTTCTTCAGGAATTATGAGACTGGCATAAAAAATCAAATGACAAATCTCATCTATTTAAAAGACCTTTGGGTCGTTTGCTGTCATATGCTCTAATGTTAATAATGGAGTCAAATGGGCAGCCCTGGACTTGTCTTTATCAGTATAGTAAAGGGGTCAAACAAGGTGCAGTTCTCCAACGTCTCCCTATTCTTAAATATATGTCTTCTAAGTCTGTTTCACTATATGCTGAGATATTCTGTTGTGTTACTGAGTTCTAGCCAGGGCGTAGAGGAGATTTATCATTTGAATTTTAATGCCAGTCTCATAACTCCTGAAAATGCAAAAGCCGCAAAACTGGATATGCATAGTTTACATTTTTATGTATTTGTAAAAGACAAAATATATATCTTATTTTTTTAATGTTTAAATAAATTATAATTTTATTGGAAATTTGGAAAATGTGAATAGGTGCCGTTAGAGTCCACTTGAATATATAGAGCTAATATAGAAGGAGATTAAATGTTCCATCATTGGGCCTGATTTATTAAAGCTCTCCAAGACTGGAGAAGATACACTTACATCAGTGAAGCTGGGTGATCTAACAAACCTGAAATGGATCTGCTCCAGGATTCAAAACATTTGCTACCAAATGGCTTTAAAGAAATCCATTCCAGATTTGCTGGATCATCCAGCTTATCTGATCAAAGTGTATCTACTCCAATCTTGGAGAGCTTTAATAAATCAGGTCCATTATCTCATGATTGTCTCCAACAGATAAACGTACGTAACAAATTATTATTCCAACTAATATTGTATAATATAGGAGTTTGTATATCCTATTGCTTGTTACTGGGGAAATCTTCACTTTTCCATGACTTGCTACAGTCAGTAATACCTGTGACATACAAATCACTTTGCTGAAGCTCTCTGCATTACTCAATATAAGAAAAGGATTCTGTATTGACTTTCTGCTACCCAAGAAAGTCCAGAGATCAATGATTAATCTAAAGCGATTGAACTAGAAACTGCAATTAGTCTCCATCACAAGACTCTCTCACACAAATCCATATTCATTGAATAGATGGTAAACACGAGATGATTTAGTGGTGAGAGACGGTGACCCGAGACCTCGAAGAAAAAACTTTTCCTTTTCATATTTTATGGGTAAATCTATTTTTATTTGCATTTCAAAAGGTAAATTCCAACAGTACAATCATAAGAAAGAACAATATGACACTTGATATAAAGCAAGATATAAAGCAATAGTAATAATAAAGGGGATACTAGGGGTGGCGATATCTGGGATTCATAGTCTAATAGAGCAGTGATTTTCAACCACTGTTCCGTGGCACACTAGTGTGCTGTGAGAGATCTTCAGGTGTACCGTGGGAAATTATCCAATTACCATTGTCGAGTGCCTGTGCTGTAGTGACTGGCAGAGTAATGTAATACTCTTCCATGTCAGTGGGTGGCAGTAGGTAGCTCAAGCGCCTTGTTTATTTTTAGTAGTAGTAGTGTAATTTTGTAACACTTTTGATGTGGTGTGGTGTGCCGCAGGATTTTTTTAATGTAAAAAATGTGTCGTGGCTCAAAAATGGTTGAAAAACACTGTAATAGAGAACCATGTAATCAGACACGTAGCCTATTGATAAGTGAGAGAGAAAGACCATGTCTTTCCATATTTTATTTAAATTCCTCTGACACTTCCCAAATTCACTTTAGAGGTTTTGAATTGTGCTTTTTATATTCCCTATTCGGTACTTTCAATTAAAATAGTGAAGTTGATATCCGTATTTATCTTCTTGCGTTTCAACAATAAAACAATGGGTGTTAGTGGTGGTCTTCGTAGTTATATGTTCTCAGAGAAGTGCCAACCCTTAGTAAGTACAGTAACTAATAACATGGAGAAAGGAGAGAAAAGCAGGGTTTTCAAAAAAACTTTCTCTTTATTATTAATTGCTTCTCCCTAGCAATATCATATTGAAGTTGATATATTAAGTAATTCTTTCAATCCACACAGCCCACCCTCACATAATCTTTCATGGTAATAATGTGATAAAATGTCTTTTATATAATAGATGTCATTGTCTGATGTATGTCCTTCCCAAATTTTATTAATTTTTATTATACAGGATTTAAATAGCACCAACACATTATGCAGCGCTGTACATTAAATAGGAGTTGTAAATGACAGACAGATACAGACAGTGACAAAGGAGAAGGAGTGGACCCTGCTCCGAAAAGCTTACAGTCTAGGAGGTGAGGGAAGTATCAAACAATAGGAGAGGGATATGGAATGGTGGGAAGTAGTGACGGTTTAGGAGACAGAAGAAGACGGGTAGGTGAGGTTGAAGCGTTTGGTTTTGAGCGCTCTTTTAAATGAGCAGAAAGTAGGAGAAAGCCAAATAGGATGAGGAGACCATTGCAGAGAGTGGGGGCAGCTCTAGAAAAATCTTGGAGCCTTGCGTGTGACAAGGTTATGAGTGAGGAAGTCATTGGAGGAGCGAAGAGGGGTATCAGGTCATAAAGGTAAGTGGGACAAGAACTGTGGGGGGATTTAAAGGAAAAGCAAAGGAGCTTGAATGTCATAATGCTTCTTTACTATCACATGTGCACAGGTTAGTAATATTTAAAGGTAAAATGATTATAACTATCAATTCATTTGCAGAAACAAATAGGAAAGTCAAATATTGGATGTTTTATCTGCGCCAAAACATTCCCTGAGCCAAGGAATACTGAAAGCCATAAAAATTCCTGTCTGATTCCCGGGGTAAACCATCCATACAATGCCAAATCCAGCTTATCCCTTCCCCGTAATCCACCGACAATAATATACAAATATTTCACTTGATCCCCCACGCAAAGCTCCTCCATATGATTCGGATACCACAGAAGAAAAAAAGAAAAAAAAGAACAACTCGTACTTCCATCTGAAAGATGGATTCATTGGGCTGATTTATCAAAGCTTGACCAAAGATTGCTGGATCACCCAGGTTCTCCCATGATAGCCTATCTGTTCCAGTATTAGAGATCCTTAATAAATCAAGCACATTATTTCAAGTCCTAAACGTTCCTTTTATAAGCAAATGGAATATCTCAATGTTTGCAACTTTCTCAATCTCATTTCTATCCAAGTAAAATATTTCCATCCATATATATACAGTTCAGGACTCCCAACAATGGGCCTGAAGGTTAGAGACTTGAAATAACGCTTGATTTGTTAGAAACAATTTAAAGACTGGAGAAGATAGACTATCATGGGTAACCATGGGTGATCCAGCAAGCTTTGATAAATCAGGGCCAATAGTAAAACTTTAATCTGGCCAAAAACAGTATAAATGGAACCCGATCCCAAAAATCTTTAAATTTTAACATAAATGGGATTTCAAATGTCAGTTTAGAGACTTTTTAATCTATCTTTCCCTAGAATAGTAAAGGTGCCATAAAGGTGATTGCTCAGGAATTTCTTGCTATAGGGTGGTAATGATCCCAAATCTGCTACTATGCTTTCACCTTGGTCACATGGTCTTGATCATAAAAAAGGTATTTTAGTTACAGACAAAAAAAGGAAGATATGCTGAGCAGGCTTTTGGATTCTTTTATTATTATTATTATTATTAAACAGGATTTATATAGCGCCAACATATTACGCAGCGCTGTACATTAAATAGGGATGCCTTCTAAAGTCTCTATATCACTTTCCATGACTCCATACATCAAGCAGCCTAAAATATTAGGTATTGGATATTTCATTGAGAAGTCACCTGTCAAGGAATTGGACATATTAGACAGGGAGTGGACGATCAGTTCTTGAAAGTTACGGAAGCAGAAAAATTGAACAAGGGTAAAGCCGCATACACACGTGCAATATTAGTCGTTGGAAAGGATCTTTTACGATCCTTTCCAACGACTAGCACTGCACGATGCATGAATGAGCTCTGTACATACAGCAGTATTCTGCTCTATGCAGAGGGGAGAGGGAGAAAGACGGAGCGGCACCCTGCTGCACGCTCTCCCCCTTCCTTTGCATTAGAATCGTTAGTCGTCCATCGTCCGTGGATCCGCCAGGACAGTCCGGACGATGGACGACTCGCGCTGTACACATGCCAGATTCTCGCCCAATATTGGTCCTGAGCCCAGTATCTGTCGAGAACCGTTGGACATGTGTACTTAGCTTAAGGATCTGAACAATGGACCAACAACAAAGGGACATTGTGACAACCGGACATTGGGAATTTCCAAATGGTCTGGTGGGGTGTTCCTGGCTTGCAGTGCTTAGTACCTACTAAGAAGAACAGCCTGTGCACTGGCAACGGGGCCATGGGCAACCAAGGAATGTGTGTGAGGGGTGGGTATCAGGAACAGGGTATTTGGTCTGATTTCACAAAAGAGGCACACCGGCACAAATTGCCAAAATGTGTACAAATGTAAGCTGGATCTCAGCGTACTGCATATGGGGCTACACAGTGCCCATGCTGGACCATTTTATTATTATTATTATTATTATTATTAATAATAATAAACAGTATTATTATAGAACCAACATATTACACAGCGCTGTACATTAAATAGGGGTTGCAAATGACAGACAGATACAGACGGTGACACAGGAGGAGGAGAGGACCCTGCAACGAAAAGCACGCACAATGGGCATGCATGCATTCTAACTTGCCCATGGAGCAATGGAGGAAGGTGGCCATGTATCACGCGTTACTTCATGTCATGTGAATGGCTAGATCTGTGTGTGGTTTATTTAGGGAAGAGGTGGCAGCTGAATGCATTATTAGAAGAAGGCATGGCAATGGAGAAGAATCTATTACTGAAGTCTTTGTACCGGATACAACAAGACACCTTTGGCGGTCTTGTGGAGTCCAATCCTTGACTGATAAGGAAAATATTGATGGCACAATGTTGGGTGGTTTTAATCTTTTGGCTAATCAGTGTACATCAGTCCAGTACAAGATGTTTCCTGAGTATCGTCCAAGCCCAGATGAAGGGGGACTCATTGAACCCATGAAATACAGGCTTTTTCCATCCCATGCTCAAATTCAAAGGTTGCTCATTCAGCTCCTTGTGTCTGATTCCATCGGATGATTTCCGCATTCCAAGATGCTCACTGCTAAAGAATTTACACAGGATGAACATATGAGGAGCTGCAGCTGCAATGACCATTTCCTTCACTTCTTCCTGTATTGCTAGACGTCTTGAGAAGCAATGAGGAAAGTGTCATCACCGTCCAAGCCCAACACCTGTTGTTCCCCAAGGCTGCCTCCCTTCCATGTCCAATGCCAAAATAAGGCCACGTTCCTCTGGACGCTGATCACACTTACCACCATGGACAGAAGTCAGGAATTTACATTGTTACAGATTGAAATCTTCTGCCAAAGCCACTTGTCACTATCCTGTAAAGATTCAGCGATATAATAAAACAATGAATCACCTGAAAACCCCTTAGCCCTGGAAAGTGATGGCCCATCTCCTCCGTGTCATGGGCCGGAAGGGAAATACCATAATCTGAAATATGTGCAGATGGTTTCTGATTTGTTTTCTTTTGCTGGGTGACACCTTGTATAATCAGCGATAAAGATCTGCAGATTGGCAGAAGGAAATTTCAGATGTTAAATTCCTTCATTTTTCTTCTGGGGATTTCCAAGCTTTTCAAGGGCTTTTGGGGTCAACAATATTAAGTGCACAGATGGCAACGAGTTTCTTTTGTTAAGGAAAACGTCCTATTTTTTTTTTTTTTTTTAAATATGAATTCAATTAGCTTAATGTTGGTAATCTTACCTATGTGCTCAGTATTAAGTTAAACATTTGTTTTATTTAAAGATATTGTATGAATGTTGGAGGAAAACTCAATTCATTGTTTTGAAGCCTTGATAATGGCATGGCTCTGATTTATTTGATAATTCCAGGGCTGGTTTGGGCTGAGAAAAGAGGGCCTGGGTAATTTCTTCAGAGCCCCAACTAACAGAATGGCAGGAGGTGCAAGGAGCTGAAATTTTGTGCATTTGGGGCATTTACTGATCTAACGTATGGGGAGGGACAATAAGGCTGTGAAGGAAAGAAATAGATGATGCTGGGTATCTTCTAGCCAAGAAATGAGGAATGTCTCATCTAAAATGCTGCAGCTTCTAATGTACAATGTGAAAATGTTACTGTGCAAAATCAGTAACCAATTTCAAGACATGAGAAAAGCTTGTAAAATTGTGCAAGACTGGAGGAAAACTGGAGATCAGGTACACATGTGCAATGATTGTCCTTGGAAAGGATCTTTCATGATTTTTTCCAAAGACAAATGACTGCATGTTGCATGGACGAGTGTTGCACATACAGCGTCGTTCTGCTCTATGGAGAGGGGGGAACAATGAAGCAGCATTCCACTGCGCTCTCTCCTCCTTCACTTTCATTACGATCGTTCCTCGTCCGTGGATCCACCAGACGCCACACGTCGGCATTTTATCCGATATCAGAGTTATAGGACGACAATCATCTGACGTGTGTAAGTAGCCTAAGCTCAAGTCTGACCCTAGGCTGAAATGATGCCAATAACCTGCCATTCTGTCGTTCTCCTCCTCCCCTCCCCATAGAGCAGAATGGCGCTGTATGTACAACACTGTTCATGCAACATGCAGTCATTTGTCTTTGGAAATAATCATGAAAGATCCTTTCCAAGGACAATTATTGCACATGTGTACTTGCCTTAATCCTGAACTCCAGTTTTCCTCCAGTCTTGCACAGTTTTACAAGCTTTTCTCCTGTCTTGAAATTGGTTACTGATTTTGCTGCACAGTACATTTTCACATTGTACATTAGAAGCTGCAGCATGTTAGAGAGGACATTCCTCGTTACCTGGCTGGAAGATACCCAGCATCATCCAGTTCTTTCCTTCACAGCCTTATTGTCCCTCCCCATATATTGGATTGGTAAATGCCGAATTTCAGCTCCTTGCATGTGCAGTCTTTTCACGTTGGAAAGGGTGCAGGACAACATGGGCTGTAGTGCAATACAATGCATTACCACTTCCATGCTCTCAGGTGTGTTGGGTTTCCCCTTTAAAGTAATAACTTTGCATTGCACCAATGCATGTGGTGTTAATAGGTCCTAACACCATGTTGTCCATCATCAATTGCAGATGCCCATTTCCAGTAGTATATTACAATTCCCCAATACAAGCCATATTGCTTTCTAATGTTTAACATTTGCACAACATAACAACTTAATGTCAAAAAGCTACAACAATTTTTTGCAGTTACAGAATTTTTTTCCCATGATGTAACCATCGTCTTGTAGCCAAACATTTGCAGCTTATTATTTAGGCAGCCAATTGGGGTAATCCTTAAAAAATGATGGCGTGCGTACAGCACTTCATGATACGGAGCGTGAGATTCAAAATATACGTAGCACCATTGTACACCAGCCAAGTGCCATAATTTGCTGCATATTACAGGCCGGCTTTCCGATATAAAGTTCTTCATGTGTTTCCAATCACTTTGTGCTGTCTACTGAAGCCCCAGGGGGTAGAGGACTGCGGCCTATTTGGAGGTGGCAGAAATTGTAGCTCAGCTAATCCCAGAAATTCTCTTCATGTTTCTTTTATTTTCATTTCTTTCTGTTTATATTGCAGCCAGTAGTGAGTTATGGGACTTTTGTATTCTGTATATCAGTAACAGAGGCATTGGGATACTGATATAGGTCTGCTGACCTCGGCAGTTTTGGGTCATGGCAATCCTTGTACAGATGAAGGAAATGGACAGTTATGGGCCAACGATTCTCCTTAACATGTCACAGCCATACTTCAGCTTGTTATAGCCTAATGAGCATAATCACCAAACCCTGGGGAATCTGGGGAGATACAGACAAGGTATTTTTACATTAATTTTCAAAAAAGGTTTTAGCTAAAATTGCAAAATAAATAAATGAGAAGGAGGAGTAATATAAACTGTGTTATATCTTTTAATTTTATTTTTTCAATGCCATCTTAATCTACAGTAATAGATATTGTATGGTTTCTGCAGAATGGACAATGCTTCGTGCATATGTTTAGATAACATTTGCAATTTGTGGATATAATAATAACAGATTCAGATTTCAGCATGGGGGAGAAAGCCATACAAAATTGATTGTATCTAGAAGATAGGTAAAAATTAAGTGAATAAACATTTGATGAAAAGCCTGAATGGGAGCACAGAGCCTACTGGGATACCGATGTCACTTGTACCATGAGGATTTCAGCTTTTCCTTCTGCACATGGCAGATATTGAGCATGCATATCGGCAGATCAGCACTCCTTTTTTTTTACATTTTGGGCAGGATAGGATACCTGATCTTGCGCCTGCACAGTGCCAGATTAAATGAGGTAGGTAGAAGAAGTAAGGAGATGGAATAAGATGATGGCACCCGAAGCTTCCTCTGTGCTGGGATGACGGAATAATCCAAGAGAGTGTGGGACCAAATCGTGTCCAGCTGTGGCGGGATTGGAGGGCTCTGTGGAAATACTGGCAATTTTTTATGTTAAAAAAAAAAGTTCTGCTTTAAAGCTGATGTCTGGGTTAATGTATATATTGGGCCTGATTTATTAAAGCTCTGTAAGGCTGGAAAGGATAAACTTTCATCAGTGAAGTTGGGTGATCCAGCAAACCTGGAATGGATCTGGTCCGGGATTGAAAACATTTGTTGCTTGATCACCCAGTTTCACTGATGGATCAATTACTGGATCCATGATCATGTGATAGGCCTTGTACCCAATCTCTTGGTTCATAATATGCGTTCCTAAGTGCTCTCATTGCTCCCTTTTGGATATTCCCCAATCACACTTAGAAAAGTCCTTCAATGGGGTCCCTACTGTGCCCTGAAGTCTTTGAGGACAAAATGAAGGCATGATGGCATCAAGAATATATGGTGGTACTGGAATGCAATGGTAGATCACCAGCCTTCACTAGTGGAAAATACTTTGCACGGTCGTATAGTAGCAGATTTAGAATGCAAAACTATGTTCTTGAAGGGTTTCTTTTTAATGAAAACAGTAGGTAAGCTGGAGGGTTGTGAGCCAAGGGAAAAATCAATATTTTATCCTGCAGAATATTTTTTAGATGTAGTTTTAAATGCATATTAAAATAAATAAATGTAAATGCAATGTTCTTGCAGTAGATGTGTAGAATAGACGATCTCACACTCCAGTCTAAGCATTACAACGTATAAGAACAGATACATTCTATGTCAAGTTTACGTTTGGTAGACAACTTTTGTAAGCATGACCCCAACATCTCATAAACTTCGAATTTTCATCTACAAACAGCATGACTCAGGAATGTGCTTGATGGCTCCTTTTCTACTGGATAAACTTAAACTTGACCATTAAATCCCAATCTTCACATTTTAAAACAAAACATCAGCTGAAACAAACAAAAACAAGGCCAAACGCATCGGAAGAACTTTTACGAAGGTTGGAAGTCTTTCTTCGGATTGTTTGTTTCCTGGAGTTCCATTTGGAATTTCCTTATTGTGAAGCCAATTTCCTACAAGACATCAAGAATTTCTTTTTCCAACGTAGAAGATGAAGCAGGGGAAGGCACATCCTCCTTTTGTGTGCTGACTGATGGACTTCCGTCACCTGGGAGAAAGATCCCCCCATAGACGAAGCAGAAAAATATTTCATAAACAAACAGGATGCTTTGGACGTGTAAGAGCTGAGGACATGGAGGGGAAATGGATTCCTGAATTCTTGGAGAATGTGTACAGTGATATTAATCATTGCATATTTGAGAAGAAAAGCAAAAACATGATATGTGCACCTGTTGGTGGTACAATAAGTGCCAAATAATTGGAAAGCAAAGGATATATTTAGTCATTAGTAGGAAAAACAAATTGCTTTAAAGGTCATCTCTTTGTGTCTTTTAATGCATATAATGGTTATATGTTTATATATATTCCTATTTAACCTCTCGAGCGGTAAGCCCGAGTGTGGCTCAGGGTAAAAAAAAATAGCTGGAAGCGCAAATAATTTTAAAAAAGCTAAAAAAATAAAAAAATAAGCCTTACCTGTTCTTATCGGCTTCCTCCAGTGTCCTCCGGTGTCCTGCCATCTTCTGGGCGCGTCTTCTTCATCTGATCTGTACCCCGGCGAGTGTCATCGCTAGGGGTGCGTCGGGAATTTCAAATTATTTTGTGTTGCATTCAATACAAAACAAAAAGCGGTACATTGTCTTTCATGAGAATTTATTTTACAGTTTAATATAAAAGCATGAGTATAATAAAGTTTGAAACACAAAAGCATGCCTAAGTTTATTATTAAATTTATTATTAAATGTATTTATTTATTTAATTTATTATTTTGAGATAATTTTGTGTTTCAAACCCTAATATACTGATACTATTATATTATACTGTTAAATACATTTTAAACAGCTTTTAGACATATAAATAAAGAAAGTAATGAAGCTCCCAGGAGATTAATGTACAGCGCTGCGTAATGAGTCGACAACATATAAACGCTATTCCAATTTAGGGATTGAGGGAGATAGAGAGGAGTAGGCCTTTGCGATGGTACATAAAGTTAAAAAATACTACTAAAAAATACTAGCAGACTGACCAGCCCCTCGTTTGGGCTTGGTGCGGTCAGGCTGCTCTTTGTGTCTTTTCCAGTTATAAGCAATTGCTGTTATACACCACAAGGCAACCAGTAGTATTTTTTTACTTTATGTGCCATCTCAAAGGCCTACTGCTCATCTCTCTATCTACCTCAAAGTTTGAATTTCACTCATACTAGGCTGGGCACTTATTAGGTTTACCAATTTTTTGATATATAGAAGTCCCTTTGGTGTACTCTTTTCTCAATTTTGACTATATAAATGCAATTTAATAATAATCATTCTAGTACAATTCGTTCTTACTGTACGTAGGACATGGCACCATCTATACTGAACATGATACTTTTGCCCCAAGAAGCAACATCCATTAGGGTCAAAATTGGGTCCACGGTATTAAACCTATTGCATGAGCAGAATGAGTAGATCAGTTCATCTATTCTGGGGCTCAATGGAAACCCAGACCATTCAGCATCAAGGACATGTTATCTCCAGAATGTAAGGCCCTGGTCCGGTAACAGTGCTCACTCGGTGCCAATCCCACAATCTAACTCTGCACTCTTCACCTATAGCAAGCCCCCTCTCAGCCTCGGGAAGCTTATTGCTAAAACCCAATACAAGGTTGCCCTCAGGCTTCTGTGAGCAAAGAGGGGGTCTGGGAGGATTGACAGAGGACCAGGAGCCCACAAGAGCACCTAAGGGGACACAATGGGAGGTCAGACAGTCCGGGGTCAGTAACCAGTGATCCACAGAAAATGTAAGAAAGTCCAGCAGAGGCAAGTCCAGGAAACAAAACCAAAGGTCAAATACAGGTTGTCCATCCACCAAACAAGGGTTAAGACAAGAAGAGTTGGGGTTACAAGTAAGGCAGCTAAAAATCACAGGTTCAGTCAACAACAGGTAATCCAACAGATAATGTCCCCACTAGCATGTCAGTCAGGCTAAACGCTACAATGGGCCACTGGTGCCCGGGAGGTTAATAGCCAAAAAAGGACCAGTAGCCAATAGCAAGGTAAGATCATAGCCAGGAACTAATATGCTCATTGGTTGCAGCACATACTCTAATATCTCCTTCAGCTGCATACAGTCTCAATTTATGTGCAGGGGATGCTGAGACAAGCAAATCAACAGCTAAAGGGAAATTGGGGATGCAGCAAGCTACAGCGCAGGGGACAGACAGCTAATTGCTTGATCTTTGCTGCCGCATGCGACACTGGCTGAGGGAGTAAACACAGCATGCTGGATTTACGCTGCAGGACTGCCGGGCAGATATGTGTCTCCTAACCGGCTAAGGGTACTAATCTAGTCTGTACCCTTTTAAAATGGCCCACTGGATTTCATACAAGTTCTCACATACTGGAAATGCAGGAAGCTTGTAGATTTAAAGGTAAGGATTCCATTTTCTTTTGTGAGTGCACAATACTATGGATCATGATTTGGAGCACCCAACAAACTCCAAAACTGGACTAGATATAAATCCCCTACATGTCATTAGATCAATAAATTGCCATATCCCTGGGGATATACAAACAAACAAAAAACAAAGGTTCCTTTGTCGACCAACTGGACAAGGGAGGAGATGAAAGAGTAGAGAATTCCTATCAAATATATACAATAAAAATCCAAAACTATGTTCAAAATTTCAAAATAAACCCGTTTATAATAGTTCCATAATTGAACTTGGTATGGTCATTGTACAGCATCACATATACAGTAGGCAGATATATAATCGGCTATGAAAATTTACCACATGTTTTGCAGGTGAAAACGCTTCTTCAGGGAATAGATAGCAAAATGACTCGATGATCATCAGGTTTTAGAGCTCTAACTATTCCACTTCACCACTTTCCTTCAGATATCATGATATCAAACCTGCTTGAGAGGTTATTATTATTATTATTATTATTATTAATTTATTATTATTATTAATAAACAGGATTTATATAGTGCCAACATATTACGCAGCGCTGTACATTAAATAGGGATTGCAAATGACAGACTAATACAGACAGTGATACAGGAGGAGAGGACCCTGCCCCGAAGAGCATGGGATGGTTTGATAAAAAGCCGATCAACTCCAACTTTAGTCCAGTGACCTAGGCTGGCATTACGTCATCATTCTGCTGCAGGCAAGAGAAGGCATTTTCATGATCTCATCTCCCACAGAGATTAGACTTCATTGTTACATTGTAGCAAGTTACGAGGTGGGAGGTTGCAGCAGGGGCTGCTCTGTGTCATTTTAAACACAACCAAATACTATACAGACACCAAGATTTTTATGATATTGTTATCTTTGAACTGGTATATCAGAACAGGATGTAGTTGGTGACCCTGGATGAGTTCTAAACAAAGATGGCTTTATCTTTGTTTTCATCAGGGTGAATATTGTGAGTTCATTGGGAGGTAGCAGTAAACAGCTGACTGTTACAATGAATAGCTAGCAATAGGTAGATGATAAAATATATTGGTACTGCCTGAAAAATTCTTAATCTACATTTGTCTCTGGAATATTTGTTCAACCATCATCCAAGGTCACCAAAACTGGAAGAATAGAACCATATTTGTTGCTGCATCATCCATGGTCACCAACACTGTTGCAATATATTTATTCAAAATATCCGGAAAGAAAGGGGACTTAATTGGCACGTGTAAAAAATCAAATAACAAATAGAGGATGTCTCGACACGTTTCACAGTCAATGCCGCTTCATCAGGACAATAACGTTGAAAGATCTAGAAGTGAATAAATACAATATAACATACATTAACTTTATATACATTGTATATTGTATATTATATTGTATTTATTTATTCTAGATCTTTCAAGGTTATTATCCTGATGAAGCGGCATTGACTGAAAAACGCTTCAAGACACCCTCTAATGTTGTGAGATGCTATACTGTTAGCTGGTAAACCATTTGATATACTATGGCCCAATTTTTGAGTAATCTTGATGTTCAGGTTGTGCAGTCTTGCATGTTAAGAAAAATGGCATAATCTCTTATTGGTGTTTTATATTTTCTAAATAAAAAGTTTTTGTTATTTGATTTTATACATGTGCCAATAAAGTCCCCATTCTTTCTGCATATTTTGAATTGCTACAATACTGTAGGGATATGACAGGCAATTATTGAACCAAGCAGGTGATCAACTCATCATACCCATTTCAATAACTTTCAACTGTTAGAATGGAACCATTATTGTGCAGGAATCATCTAGGGTTACCATCTACTTCCTAGTCTGGTATTCATATAATGCTACTAAAAGATTCACTTTTATTCTGCGGTTATTTCAGGTTGTTTCCAAAACCCCAAAGCCAAAGTTTCAAGGAAGCCAATCATGTTTTATCTTTATATTAAAATAAGCAATCTGGTTGCCACATGTAACAGCTAAGACTTTACATTTTGTAAATCAGCACCAATTTGATAACGCACTAAGATTGATTAACTTCCCATTCCCAAGTGTCGTCTCCATTCTACCATAATACAGCACATATGTGCGCATTGATAGTGATCCCTCTTCTACTTGTGGAGGTTAAGAAAGGAAAACAAAAGCTGAAGCTGATTGCACGGCGATATTTCATCTGATATGTAGCGGATAAAATCTGCAGGGTCAGCTGACACACACGTGCAGGTTCACCCAACAATCACTTCTTCAATGTTTCTTCTAATTGTTTGTTTAGATCATTTATATTCCGGGTATTTACTGAATCCTGACGATCTTTATAAATATGTCAGGAAAATAAAAAGTTACTATTAAGAAAAAAAACAAATGGCAATTTTCTCCCGACGTTTCGCAGACTTTTTGCAATAAACAAAGAGTCTGAGAGTTATAACTCATAGGGTCATAGACTTATTATTAAATAAAATAATAAAATAAAAAAATAGAGAAGGTTTATTGTTCAGGTAAAATACCCACTCATATGTAAGGTGATTAAAAAATGGTAATAAAATGAGTTTTGCTTGCACAGGATTGGCTGATTGGAGTGCACATAGGAAATTTTCTGCAGACTTCTATTGCATTCACAACATTCCTTGCAGCTGTTGTTGATTTGGAGGGATTGTCCCTTTTTCAGATTTAGTTTCCTCTGACCCTCTGTATTTCTCAGTTGCCCCCCTTTAGGGTCAATATATAAGATGTATTATATACCTTAAAGTTTTATTTTGCATTCAATCTTCATCAAGCCTTCCAGTTATTCCATTTTTCATTATGAAAAGCAAATTTAAAGTAAAAGAAATGATAAAAAAAAACTTGTCAGATTAACCAATCATTTTTTGTGTATTCATTTTTATGGTCCCCAAAATATGAGCATGGCAGGGTTGTTTGTCATTTGCTTGCATACTTTGAGCTCAAAAGGGCCCCCCTTCTTTATGCCCAATCTTAATGTTCACACCTTTGTGTTTTGCTTGATGCATCAATCATCAAAAGTCCACACATGGAACTTGGGCCCTTCTTAGCATATTTTTTGTTTTTACATTCTAAAGAAAACTAACTGTAAGACTTTGCATACATTTTGATCTGATGCACCTGCAATGTATTTTATGCAAAAAAACAAATCCTTGTAGACATTGAACAG
>NC_092871.1:4359529-4371657 GCF_032062135.1 Pyxicephalus adspersus | reverse complement strand
GCAGTGCCCAGGTCCCAATGGCTTTCTGTAGCTGTAGTTGCCATATTACTTATAGGGAGAAGTAAATGCAAAGTTCACTTCTCATTGGCTTCAAAGGAGCTCACTAGTGCATCCAATGACTACAATACAGGGACAAAAAACTCAACTGCTCATTCCAGATCTGCTGGACATTAGGCATTTGAGATCCAAGAAGGTTCTCCAAGGAAAACTTTGGTCCTAGAGAGAATTCTGCTCAATAATGCAAAGTGAACCCTGTTGAATCTTAAGGGCAATTTAGCCAATTTTTGTTTCTTTGTGCCGGGTGAACATTTTTTTACAACTTCTCTAAGAGTTTGCATCCTTTCAGCTAATCTTGTGACCATATATATGAGAACAGATCAAACATCTTTACCATGGGCTGTGCAACAAATATGTTTGTGTTTGTTTGCAGAGCCCTCTGTGGTGACACCCGGCTAATCTGTGGAATGCTGTGAATTTGGGATGGCTCTAATTGAATTTTATTTCCAGGAGGAAGGTCAAAGGGTGCTGATTGAACTTTAACCATAGGGAGAAAGTGAACATTTTTCCATTGGCTGTTGAAGAATCTGATGTGATGAACAAATCGGTGTGTACATAAATACAACATGTTTGGGATGTAGCTCACCCAGGCTGCTGTGTCGCCCTGAAGCTGCTTTTTCTTAGCTCTTGATTAGGACCTGAAAAGTAAATAAGACTTAATTGATGGAACGTGGTGGGCAGGCAGAGATGTGAAGGGTTATCAGCCTGTGTCATGGCAATGTGGCCATAGCAGAGGAGAACTCATTATGGAATCTTATCAGCAATCATATGTCATGTAACCTCCCCACCAAGATTGCTGGTCTGATGGTTTTTGTTTTGGAATACCCCCCACAATTACATTTTTGGACACCATGGGGTTCAGTTCATTTATTAAAATATTAACATTACTTTTAACAACCTATAATATACAGGCATGTGTAAAAAAAGAAAAAAGGAAAAATCATTTTTGCTTGCACATGATTGGATACCAAATTTGTGCACTGTGGTTTGTTAGGCTTGCTATACCCCAACACATTAGCACATTGCATTGCCATTATTTTATGTTTCATGCCTATGCACTACAGTAATGCAGCTCCAAAGCATGAACATTGCAGTACAGTGCAACACATGACAAGGGACTACCATGCCTGGGGTGTCCTACATTGGAAACATGCAAGCATGTAGAAATCCCTCCTGCACTGTGATGATTAGGTGCTTTTTAGGTTCAGGGGAAATATAAAGAACAGGGCTACTTACTTTATCCCTGGCAGCTGGCACTCATATCATTCTTTCTGATGCTCTGGGTTGTGGACAGGCATATATGTATTCTTACAATGCAGGATTGCTGATCTGTATGTCATGGCGTCAGCGAGCTAGGACTGGATAGGCGGGACCAGTGGTCCCTCAAAGAAGAAAAGCCTAGCGTTAAGGAGAGTTATCCCTCTGATGGTCCAGGATAAAGCCAGACACCTATCCATTCTTACTTGCAATGCTGGACTGCTGGTCCTGTACTGTATGTCCTGACATCAGAAAGCTGAAAGTGGCCAGGGAGGACCAACAGTCACACAATGAGGAGGAAGTTCAGAGTTCCAAAGCTTTGGAATGTGTGTGGGCAACTTGGTGTTGTTACTTATAACCCAGGACTGCTGGTTTGATTTTGTAAAACTGTGACCAACCTGGTTGGACTAGAGGTCACACAGAAGAGAAGGACCAGGGCCAAAGGCCAAATATCTCTACAATGCTCCAGGATGTAAGTGGGCACCTTGACATTCTCACCTACAGTTCAGGATCTCTCATGATTATGACATCAGAAAGCTGTGACCTGCCATACTAGACCAGCTGTTGCATGAAGAGTTGGAAGCCCAAAGTTATGAAACAGTTATGTCTCTTAACTTTCTGGGATGTAAGTGGGCGCCTCGGCATTCTTATTTACAGTGCTGTAGAATGGCAAGTCAATATATTGTCGGAGAGCTGTGAATTATCTGGCCAAGCAAAGGGTTAAAGGACAGTTATTCCTCCGATGCTCTAGGATGTAAGTGGGCAGCTTGGCATTCTTACTTAGGACAAGACCTAATCATTTTACCTAATCATGACCAGGACCACTGGTCATTATGATATTGGAGAGCCATGAATGATCAGGCTGAACCAGCAGTTGCACAAAGAGGTGGAAGCTCTGAGGAAGTATTGTAGGACTACTGGTCAATAAAATGACGGAAAGCCATGAATGGTCAGGCTGGACCAGCAGTTACACTAGGAGGATGAAGCTCTCAGGAAGCAATGCAGGACCACTGGTCATTATGAAATTGGGGAGCCATGAATGGTCAGGCTGGACCAGCGGTTACATGAAGAGGTGGAGGCTCTGAGGAAGCATTGCAGGACTACTGGGGTCAATAAAATGACGAAGAGCCATGAATGGACAGGCTGAACCAAAACTTACATGAAGAGGAGGAAGCTCAGGGTTGAGGGGAAGCCACATCTTGGATTTAGGGTTAAGTTAAAGGGTCATATTAGGGAGGCGAGATAAGGTGAAGTGCTAGGATTGGGTTATCTGTTAGGGGTGAAGTATTTAGGGTCATTTTAGACCTAGCTTACCTTAACTGGCCTTTCCTTGGAAGAATTATAGTAAGCAGCTGAAGAATTCCATTTCTGGCACAAAGGGTCACATTGTGCCCACAGACACATCTTCTTCTTCCATTCTGACCAGAATCGCTTCATTCTGCAAATGTTTATTTTCTGCCTGCTCTTGGAATGTCTGTCAAAAAAAGTTTGCATTTATTTGGTCCCATTAATAAAGATTAGTGAATCGCTTCTTTGTTATTTTCACCCGCATAGGTGCAGCGAAAGTAAAAAAGGGAAAACAGCTCTGTAAATGGCAGACAAAAGACTTCACCCGGAGTTTTGTATGGAAGGTTTGTTCAGTGAGGACATTGCCGCTCTCTGGGTTTATTTATAACCAGGCCGCCTTTTATATTGCAGCTCATTCATCAAGTTCCCGTTCAGGCGTTCAACTTAATTACATTTGTGGCGGCTCCGGCTGAGATGCTGTCCAGCAATGAGGGACAATGCGGCGGGTTCATTCAGCGGCACGTCACGTATCGATGAACTCATCAATACTTGTTTAAATATTCTGAAGAGATTTGCTTGCCAATACTGCCACGTCCCTCATGGGGACACGTATACCATCACCATGTACATGTCTTTTCACAGCATAGGTCACCCTAATCCCTTCTGAGATGTTTCCAACAGGTAAAACTATATTGGATTATAAATTTAATATAATCTTTGCAATCATTAATGTCAATAAATGGTGTAGGTAACCATTGTCACAAAATGGTTTATATAACGCCAACATATTAAGTAGCGTTGTACATTAAATTGGGGTTGCAAGTTGCAGACAGGGGCAAAGGAGGAGGAGAGGACCCTGCCCCGAGGAGCTTACAATCTAAGGGATGACCTGTAATCAGCCTCTTCCAATCCCTCTACAGCAGCCAGAGATTTAAATGAAAAAGCAGCATATTGAAAAGCATGCTAATAGGAGAGATCTGGGTGGCAGAAATGATCTCCTCACTCTGCTGCTGCTCTTTTCACTGTCCATTGACAGTCTGAAGCAGATCCAGGGTCACCTGGGCTCTAAGGCGGTAAGCTGACCGATGCTGGGCATTAAACAGAGCACACCTAGTGGTGTCAAAAAGTACTGCACACTTTTTTTCTGGATTCAAGATGATATTTATTTGGTTTTCATTATTATTAACAAACTCCTCTAGTCTTCTGGGTCACTGTATTTGTGTCCCATTTCCACCACTAAGCATCAGGAAATGGTAAATAGGTGAAACAGGTAATTTTGTTACAAGTTTGACAAAATCAGCCTAAAGCGCCCCCTACTGTCTGAACACAAATTTACAAAATATTCAGGCTGTCTTTTATATTCCCCCGGCAATGTTACTATGTCTGCCCATGAATTACCTCTGATCAATGTATCCCCGCTGACAACAAACACTTTGGACAGACAGAATCCATGGTGAATGTGCAGACTGACAATTGGCGGGGTGCCATGCTCTGCACACATACCGCCATGATTATCCTACACACAGAGATAAACATTTACAGTTGTAACGTGTAACAGATGGAGCCGAACGCTTTCCTGAGCTCTATTTTTGGATATATTCTGAACTGATGTGTAGTCAGAGGCTTAGGCTGCTGGGATAGTCGTGCATGACACCGAACTATACCGAATATCAGGCAAGAATAAAAAATAAAATAAAGTTTTACAGGGCTGCACTGAAATTTTTTGGTTTTGGGTTGTGAATTCCGCCTTATATACAGAAGAAAATACTCATAGGATGTACAAATTGCTCTCTATTTAGGATATCGGGATGGACGTATTGTGGTGCAGTGGGTGCAACTGCACAAGGGCCCCATGAACCGTCGGCCAGTAAGGGGCCCCTGCAGCAGCTTGCACAGTCCTTGCTTGTAGGCCTGACCATTGGCAGATGGTGGAGCAGACTGTAGACTGAAATGTCAACTAACGGTGGGCTTGTTGGTAGGGCCACCATAGGGGTTCAGGCAAAAAAACGTGACTTTTGCAATGTTGGATCTTTTGGCTATAGTTGGCCCTGCTGCAGGGGCCCCTACTGGCTGAGGGCTGCACACCCTGGGAGCCCTGTGAATACCTCCCCCAACTTCATTCATCAATCTGTGTCAGGGGATTGATAAACAACTGATTAGGACTGCTGGAGGAGACCACGCTTGTCCACCCCTCCAAACATTTCTGTGTGTACATCGCTCGATCGTTCGTCTCTCAATGGTAATAATCACTTATATAGACACTCTTCTCAATGAATGCAGCCACAGCTGCAATCATTATATAGTGATCTGAAGATTCTGGCTTTGGAGAATCACAGCCGTGAAAGATTTCTGGATGTCTCATTGCTGCAGGGTGATTAAAAAGGTGTTTGCCAATATTTATATCATGATTATTGCAAAAGCTTAGCCCGGCATGAGTTTAATTCTGCTTTAAAGCAATCTGAACTCCCTGAAGTTCAATTTGGAAGACCGATGACATCTAGTGGTGATGAAAAGGTACTGAGGAGAAACAGCTTTGGATTAATGATGAATACTGCAGGCAGTTAAAGTTACTCTTTTTTTATGGTCTGGGGAATAAAAAAAAAGAAAATAGTAAAATTAGTATTCGACTTTAATAAAATCTATGCTATGGAATTAAAAGGCTGGAAGAACTAGTTTATCATAAAAGTTTAGCTGTCCAGTTTTCATGCCAATCCAGAATGTTTAGCCTGGATGATTCCTTAACAAAGATGCCTCCTCTTTCTGGGGGGGAAAAGGAGATGAATTGTCTTTGAGAAATAATACACACCTGGAAGTGTTACACGGGGAGATTAAACCTAATTCACTAAATGCAATGATTAAGTTCACATTAATTTGATATGAGCAGAGTCTCTTTATATAATCATGTGAATCAACCTGGAGGTAACGGTAGCCTATTGTGTGTTATAGTGGTATAGTCCAGGTGATATTTATATTTTTTTTTTCATTTTGAGCATTTATTCTGCATAAAATCAATAATATGCTAATAAAATACATTTAATGTTCTGCTCTGGGAATTAAGTCTGAAGTATGCCAATATTTTTCCATATATGATTTAAATGATTCCTATGTCCTGTCTCTGGGCTCTCACATGTTTTACCAATATTGAATATTAGTTATTCTGTGTTTTGTGTGTTTCTACACCAATCAATGTTACATGTTCAGGGTTCATTGTGTGCTGGGATCTGCAGCCATTGCAATATACTAAAGGTGATGGAGGGAATAACACTGCCACCTATGGGTACTTTGTGATAATGCATCTTTTTTTTTTAATTCATATTTATTATAAATATATTAGTAAAACCTGAATATAGCAATATAGCACATTCCCATAGAATATTACTAAAATAAACTGTAGGAGGATTCTGAGAGGTTTTGCCTAAAGTTTACTAATGTCATGGCTGCAAATTAGAGAATTGTAACAAGTCTCAGGCTATAAAAGTTCATTAGTAACATTTTTAACAGTTTTAACAAATTAACAATTTTGAATAAATGGTATCACTTCCTGTAACTAAATTAGGATTTTGCTTTGCAGATTCTCTATATAGAGACTTTGGTTGTCACATTTGATTTGTATAGAGGAATCCGGTAGAAACAGAAATTTGAAGCTATCAGGGTGATCCCATCCACATATGGAAGGTTCAGGGCTATTCCCTAAGGCAGGACCTCTCACCCCTATACACCCCCTACATGCACCTACATATCAGGCAAAAGACCTCTCACCCCTTTACACCCCTACATGCTCCTACATATCAGACTATGGACTGCTCACCCCTATACACCCCTACATGCCCCTACATTTTAGGCTGTGGACCTCTCATCCCTATACACCCCCTTCCTTCCCCTTACATATTAGACTATGGACATCTCACCCCTATACACCCCGTACATGTTTCTACATTTCAGACTATGGACCTCTCACCCCTATACACCCCTACATGCCCCTACATTTTAGGCTGTGGACCTCTCATCCCTATACACCCCCTTCCTTCCCCTTACATATTAGACTATGGACATCTCACCCCTATACACCCCGTACATGTTTCTACATATCAGACTATGGACCTCTCACCCCTATGCACCCCCTACATGCCCCTACATTTCAGGCTATGGACCTCTCACCCCTATACACCCCTACATGCCCCTACATTTCAGGCTATGGACCTCTCACCCCTATACACCCCTACATGCCCCTACATATCAGACTTTGGACCTCTTACCCCTATACACCCCCTACATGCCCATGCATATCAGACTATGGACCACTCACCCCTATACACCCCTTCCTTCCCCTTACATATCAGACTATGGGCCTCTCACCCCTATACACCCCTACATGCCCCTACATTTCAGGCTATAGACCGCTCACCCCTATACACCCCTACATGCCCCTACATATAAGACTATGGACCTCTAACCCCTATTCACCCCTACATGGCTGCATTCATTGAGAACAGTGTGCAATCCCCAGCACTAGAGGTTAATTACTTTTTGTGCCGGGGATCCCACACTGTTCTCAAAGAATGCAGCCACAGCTGCAATCATTGAGAAGATGCCCGGCAAAGGAGAACCTCCTGAAATTGTAAAATAGGTTTCTCTTACAAATGATACATTTGTTACAGATACAAAATGTATAATTTGTAGGAGATACTTATATTACAATGTCAGGAGGTTCTTCTGTGCTGGGCATCTTCTCAATGATTGCAGCTGTGGCTGCATTCTTTGAGAACAGTGTGGGATCCCTGGGGCACTGGAAATTAATTAACGTCTGGTGCCCGGGGATCGCAGAGGATTTTCTGAAAATCCTCCTGTTCGGTGAGAGCTCGACCTCTCGGCGAATCAGAAGTCTTACATTTACACCTGGCTCACATTTTCGGTAAGTGAGAAAGGCTTAATTCGCAGCAAGATCGAACTGAATGGGGGCAGAAAGCAATGACCTTGGTCTGATATAAGAAGGAGAAATGCCCATTTGCTGCCCTCCCTTTCCCGGCAACCTAGGCTGCATGCCGAATTAGGAGTCTGTTTAAAATCAAGGCATCATCACCCATCAAGCTTGGTAGTTATTTGCTATTTGCTAGTAGATGTTTTGAATCCGGGACCAGATCCATTCCAGGTTTGCTGGATCACCCAGCTTCATTGATGAAAGTCTATCCTCTCAAGCTTTGGAGAGCTTTAATAAATCAGACTCATTGGTAGATGTGAAATGTCATATTAATCACAAAAGATGGTAATAAAGGTGATCAGATTGTTCAAATAGTTCTGACTTAGACTGGAATTATCCTGAGCTTAGACCAGCAATCCAAGATTAATATATTATCTACCCACCACTGGGAGGCGTAGTACGGCTCAGCAAACTGGGCCAATAACCATTGACATCCTATCAACTGACTGGGCCGTACTACGCCTCCCAATGGCGGATATAACGGGTATAATTTAGCCATAGCACAATGCCACAAAAAATACCAATTCTGAATTTCCAACTCCAATTGGTATCCTTGTTAGATCCAATCGATCCAATCCGGAATGATTGCGTTGCAAGCACCTCGTGTTACTTGTTTGTTCTTTTTGTTATTTCACTATTTAAGCATTTATTTACCATGAATTCCTTTTGGAGATCCTGCAGTATTTTCCCTTCTTGGAAATGTCTGTTGTCACCATTCCCAATTCTTGGAATGTGATTCCAAATGTGACCACTGAAATATTCCAGCGTTGGGGGAAATTCTTGCAGCTCCACAATCACCGGTTACAAAAGGGCGCCCAGGCCGAGGATCAAAGATGTCCGCTGCCAACCCAGAATGATTGATTGTCAGATGGTGTACGGGGCTGCGGCTTCTGTGATCCATCCACTCCTGTTATATTCCCCCATCCCGTGTCACATGAAATTCCAAAGACAAACCACACAATTATTCCGGGGGAGGGGGGTCACACATCCAATTCTCTTTTGGGACTCCATCATATACTGAGATTATGGCGTTAGAGTATCAGGAAGCAATAATGAAATTGTATTTTTCACATTGAGGCTCAATGTTGAGTAACCAGTAGCCATTATTTTTTTTTTGGGGGGGGGGACAGAGTTTATTAGTAGAATTTGTGCTGCTCACTTATCAAGGTGAATCATCATCTGGAAAGGTGTAATTTACTTACCATGCAGTGATAAGTAGAGAATACCCAATCACGTGCAAGGAAACCCAAAAGGTCAACAGGATTTTTCTTGCACGTGATTGGATGGTTGCAACAGAGTTTCATCTTTTTCATTAAACTGAACAATAAGATGATCATTCACTTTTATGTGAACAGCCTACATTGCTTTATTATATCAACTCCAATGGCTTTGTGATACCATGTTGCCCTCTAGACTCTGAAGATAAATATTCTAAATGCGAACTGCTATCCAATTACAGGTATATTCCAAAATTATTTATTCTGGTCTGAAGATTTAGCAGAATATTTGTACAGAAATATTCACCCTAATCTCCTAGATTGTAAACTCTTCGGGGCAGGGTCCTCTCCTCCTCCTGTGACATTGTATGTATCTCTCTGTCATTTTCAACCCCTATTTATTGTACAGCGCTGCGTAATATGTTGGCGTTATATAAATACTCCTTCAAAATAATAAGAAATAATAAATAATAAAATAATAATAATAAGACTTCCATAAATGACCCCATTATATAAAAGAAGGTAAAACTGACATTTGTGGTATGTTGCTGCCACCTGCTGGAAAAGTAAAAGAATGACAACTTTAGAAAGGCATCAAAGGGTATTGCAGGCATGGATATGGATGGGATTGGTGCTGATCCCTCTAACTTGAAACTTTAATATTACTTTAATAATTTTTGAAGTATTAGCAAAGAGAGTTCACCAAGTTATTCATGTCCTCAGTTTAAAAAAAAGGATACACTTGAAAAATAAAATTGACCCCAGACCATTACAGTTTCCCTTTAAAGGTAACGCCGAAGCCATTGTGGTGAAACGCGTCAGCAATTGAAACTATCCTGTTGTATTCATACGAGCTCTTTCTATACTTTTCCCACCATAAAGTGCATTTTGTATTAATTTAATAATGTACATTGCAAAAGGAGAAGTGCTTTCATCTGCAATCTTTAGCTGAGAATATCGTTATATCAGAAAAAAAGTCACTCCTATTGGCTGTCATTTGACTTCCTGCTATGTGCAGATGTTCGGTAATATCAGCCAATTACACAAGCAGGAAATTAGACTTGCTGACTTCTAGTTTTCATAATAAAAGGATGTTACATTGGAATGTTTGCCAGTTCAGATAAAGGCTAGTGAATATTAAATTTGACACAGTTTTGATTTGATAAAAATGTATTCAAATGCTCTAAAATGTATTTCACCATTCAGGACTTGAAGCTTGTATACCTATAGTAACATATCTGGGGTTTACTGAATGCAAATAATAACTCAGAAATTATCATAACTGCACTCGCCGGATGAAGACAGAAGACGTGTCCGGAGGAGCTGCGGGGAGAAGGTGAGTATTTTTTTTTTTCGTTCGATGCTGGATAATCACAGCGGGACCAGGTAAGAAGCCGGCCGGCATCTTCTTCTAACCTGGTCCTACTGGTTCTCGGAGAAGCCACCGGACGCTGGAGAGGGAGATCGACGCTGGAGGACGACGCTGGAACACGAACACGACGCTGAATGATAACAGCGGGACCAGGTAAGTGATGATTTTAATACACGGGGAAAAGTTTGGGCTTATCGATAATTGTAACTTTTTTTAGCCCGAACCAACGTCGGGCTTAATGGTTGGGTGGTTAAGCACCAGTTGACAGCAAAGCATATGGGGTTCAGTTGGAAGGAAACCAGGGCTGCCCTGCACACGTTCACCATCAGTGTAAGATCAGCAGTACAGTTCGCTGATTGTAATAATTCATTCACACACATAGGGCCTGATTTACTAAAGCTCCCCAAAGCTGGAGGGGATACACTTCCATCAGTAAAGCTGGATAATCCAGCAAACCTGGAATGGATTTTTTCAAGGTCATTTGCTGTTTGCTAGCATTTGTTTTTAATCCTGAACTAGATCTATTCCAGGTTTGCTGGAACACCTAGATTCACTGATGAAAGTGTATTCTGTCCAGCCTTGGAGAGCCTTAATCAATCAGCCCCATACAGTCTCACTATATACGTTCACCTCTATGTTATATTTTTGTTTAAATTTTTTACTGAATTGCCAACTGGCCTCCAGCCTCCTGTAAATCATTCTTGTCCTCCATTCATTGCCATACCCCCCTTTTACTATATTTTTGTAGCAGTTATCATTCTGTGTGCAGTATAAGTTAATATTTATTACAGGAAAGTGTTTTACATGTAATAAACTGGCATCATAACCATTCACATGGTAAGGTCACATAGAAAATGATGGTGTCCGCATTGACCTTTGGATTGCCTGGCTGGTGCTCAGCATCTACCGCAAATATTTTCCAAAGATTTACTCCCATGATATTATCTTTGTGATATTTATGATGTATTGTTGCTGCCAGTATCCTCCTTGCAGCATTCCCCTTTATGGTTATGGTTCGGTTTAGGAGTCAGCCTATAATGGTTGCTTTACCAGAGGTGACAAATAACTTCTTTGGGCATGACAAGGTTCATGGAGTTAAGTAAGAGAGGTCACCCCCCCCCCCCCCAGCCTGTGATTCTATCTCCTCTTTCTTTCTTAAGGCCATTCTTTGTCAGCACATGTGTATGCAGCATGTCCTGATTGGTTGCTAGAACTGCCTCTCCCTCTGCCAATGCTATTTTCAGAGGGCTTCATGTAAAGCTTGACCAATCACCACGGTGCTTTCTTTACCTCTTTGCAACTATTGGAGGTAATGACTTAGAATTGACAAGTTCAGAATTTTCCATTTGCAGAAATATTCTTTATACAGAGATTTGTTACATTGGGAATTTGAAGCTTTGCCAGTCTTTGTCAAGGTTGCTGTTTCTCAGGCTTTTTTTTTACATTCAACATTTTTTTTGCACCCTTTGAAGGCTTTCATTGTGTTCGGTAACCTCTTGGCTGCAGATCAGTGGACAGCTGGAGGGGTCATTAGATTATGGATGATCATTGTTGGAGCTGATCCATTCTTACAGGTCTGATGGTGGAACTTTTCACTGATGGGTCAGAACATTGGGTCTGCCTGCCAAGAAAAACAATAATTGCTTTCCTGATCATGCAAAATGAATTCCGTATTTCATCCATAGCCAAATACCGTTGACCTTCACTTACCAAGCTCCTCATGGAACTCTGATGGCGAATTTATTTTAAATCTCTTGTGTGGTTAAAGCAGAACTCCAAGCAAAATATCACAATGTCAGGGTCTCATATCTATGAATCACATCTTCTATAGCCATATGATGAAAGTAAAGGTTGATGAAAGTTACTTTTTTGGTTACCATTCCTTCTCCTGGCTTCTATGTGAAAAATGAAGAAGCAGCAGCTTTGGGTTTGATTTTCCATAGACTCCTGCTTTGTACTT
>NC_092871.1:4355218-4359411 GCF_032062135.1 Pyxicephalus adspersus | reverse complement strand
ATAGGATCTTCTAGTCTAACAATGACAATGTATTGATGTTATACCATAGGGAGGTCAGCAAGACCATTTGGCTGCATTGCAGAATGTAATTACTGGTCAACTTTACTGGAACAGACACCATAGATAGTCATGTGACAGTTGCTTTAGGTAGGTTAATGAGACTCCTAGAAGTTTTTCTTTAACAAATTCTTTAACAAATCAGAACTAAACAGTGTTAGCCAATATATTTCTTCTGTTGTTAGACTCTGTGCTAACTACCTCTGTTTTTATAGTGTTGTATCAAATTTCATATCATAGCAGTTGTCCAAGGTGTGTAAATGATGATATTACTCAATAGACACCATTTTTAATCCCAGAACACTCAGTAATCTGCTCTCGGTAACAGGCCTGGTTGGTCGCACAATTCCCCCTCTCTGTAATACAAATTAGTTTCAGGATTCTTGTGCTATGCGGGCGTGGCAATTACTCTGCTATGTCAACTCAGATAACTGAGGGGGTGTGGCTGGTGCTCAACCCTGACCACTCAGACCATTTAAGGGTGTGGCTTTTACTCAACTCTGCCAACTCAGACCACTGAGGGGTGTGGCTGTTACTCTGCTCTACTAGCACAGCATTCTATATGCTGTGAGAAAATAGAAAGCAGAAATTGCAATAAGAATTTCTTTTAATTACCAAGCTAAATCAGTCACACATGAGTGGGATACAGAACTTTTAAAAGATTAAACAGACATGCAACTTCATTTTGGAATTTAATTAAACTGCTCCCCTCTTCATATTTACAGTGTTAGATGCGCAATGCTGTGCAGCCCTGACTGTCCCCTAGTACTGATCCCACTTCTCTTGATTGCTGAATGTTATAAGACACTGATATGAGTACATATTGAATCGGGGTGTCAGGTTCTTATTTAAAACATGAATGCTTAGTGGTTACATAACTAGAAGTTAGTTTCCTTCTAATAACAATGCTGTTACTGTTTATGGTAAGGATATTAGTTATGCAGGTTTGTCAAAAACCCCACATAAGATATTCTACTATAAATAAGAAGAAGCCTTAAATATGGTACTACTGTCCAAAGAGGACCTGTCATCTGCATACAGATATCAAGTCATAAAGAGTCTTTCTAAGCAAGATCAAAAGCTACCTAGACACGTGATATATTTGTCATTTAAAATAAATGTGCAACATCTCCAAAATCCGCCCCTGCCTCTCCCCAGAAACCACCACACTCCTTGTACACGCTCTTATCATCTCTCGTCTGGACTACAGTAACCTCCTCCTCTCTGATATTCCACTAACCCGACTCTCCCCTCTACAATCTATTATGAATGCTGCAGCCAGACTCATCTATCCTTCCCACCTACCTACCCCATACACAGCCCACCCACATACCTACCCACCTACCCACCTGATACACAGCCATCCCACCTACCCCATACACAGCCTTCCCACCTACCTACCCCAATCACAGCCTTCCCACCTACCTACCCCAATCACAGCCTTCCCACCTACCTACCCCATACACAGCCTTCCCACCACTCCTCTTCTGCTGCCTCACTTTGTAGCTCTCTTCATTTCACCTTAGAATCAAATTCAAGCTCCTGTGCTTTGGCTTCAAATCCCTCCACAGTTCTTGTCCCACTTACGTTTCTGACTTTATAGAAAAATACTCCCTAGATGCACTTTTTGCCCCTCTAATGACCTACTAATGACTTCCTCACTCATAACCTCATCACACACACAGCTCCAAGACTTTTCTAGAGCTGCCCCCACTCTCTGGAATGGTCTCCTCATCCTATTGGGCTTGCTCCTACTTTCTGCTCATTTATAGCAGCCCTCAAAAACCCAACACTGCAACCTCACCTACCCGTCTTCTTCTGTCTCCTAAACCCTCACTACTTCCCACCATTCCATATCTCCCCTCCAATTGTGTGTTACTTCCCCCACCTCCTAGATTGTAAGCTCTTCGGGTCAGGGTCCTCTCCTCCTCCTGTGTCACTGTCTGTATCTGTAACCCCTATTTAATGTACAGCCCTGTGTAATATGTTGGTGCTATATAAACCATAAAATAAATAATATGAATATAAATATAATATAAAATAAATAATAAAATAATATTAGATAACACATTGGGTTAAACCCGAGACTGACTCTCTTTGTAAATGCTGACATGTGGTCTGCAGAGAGGAAACCATCTTTACATTAAAGAAAGAACATCCTGCTGATAGGAATTTGTTTAGTTTGTGGCAGTGCAGATTTCCTGTCTATTTTATGGTAAAGAGACGAGTCTGATTTTTATCAGTGATATCAAACCAGATCAAGCGTGCTAGTGATAATGAGTATCTTCCCTAGGACTGTAACTCTAGTAATTGTTATAAAGAAACCTCTGGGGACACCTAAATCATTCCATGGCATGGACCTAAATGGCTGCACATTGGTATGATTTCTCATTAGGCACAGAAAGTTTGTGCCTATAGGGGCAGATTTGTCCTGAAAAGTTTTAGACCACCCAGTATGTATCGGAATACTTCCCCCTATTATAAGGGGATTTACCCATGGACACTATGGGGTCACTTATCAAGTATTGAAGGGGTTGTTTGCTGGAAAAATAATGTTATTTCTTAACAATTATGGTTAACTTATAAACTCAATTGCTACTTTTAGTATTGAAATCTGGGATCACCATATTTAGTAACTGGAGATCCCCATTTTATTATAACCATATAGTGTTTGCCATTTTGAGAATGGAGAAGGCCATATAGTATGCAATGGGCCTGATACAATAAAGCTCCCCAAGACTGGAGAATATACTCTTTCATCAGTGAAGCTGGATGATCCAGCAAACCTGGAATGGATCTGGTCAAGAACTCAAAACATTTGCTAGTAAATAGCAAATGACATGAAACCCATTCCAGGCTTGCTGGATCACCCAGCTTCACTGATGAAAGTGTATCTTATATCTTTTGCCACTTGATATTCTTATTGCCACTTTCAGGGGGATGTTAACTATGGCAATTAAAGAAGGCGTCTTTTTAATATGCACTTTAAGGTCAACATTTAAAATGGACAAATCCTTTGAATAAGAAGCTTGGAGGTTTCTTACATCTGTAGAAATCTCACTGTAGTATGGTCAGCAACTGTGAAGAGTTTAGTACACCTTACAGTTTACACTTTTTTGGTATGTACCTATATGTTTTTGATTTAAAATTGTATTATTTGTAAAATATGAATACTGGAGATATAAGGGAATTACCTCTTTATTTGTTTTATATTATAGTGCACTCTATTCATTGAGGTTCTGTACATGTATAATCTCTGATAAAGCAGATTTATTCTGTGAAACAGGTTAGATTATCAGAATTTATCATAATAACTCAATGGTATAGATATGTGTTTGGTGCTATGTTCTGAGCATTTTTATGGCAACCCTTATTCTTTCCCCTTTCTTACTATTTGTACTTAATAAAAGATTACCTTTTTATATTTAAGTCTACTTGTGATATGCACTGAACTGCCTTTAAAGTCTTATAAACATATCCATCTTTTCATGCACTTGATAAATTAGGGATGTTGGCAGTGCTAACTCATTGGCTCAAGTTCAGACAGCCTAATACATTTATTTAAGCACATTCACCCATCTATGGCACTAGAAGACCTATCACCAATATTTTTATATTATACATAAAGGTGGCTAACCCTTTCTTTTTTAATTTGAAGGGGGGACCCCTCCCCATCTTTCCTTACTCCCACAGAAGTAAAGACCGAATGGAAAACCCGCATACATTTTTGCGTACGTATGTGCATGACGTATGTATCCCAGGAGGCATCAGGCTACTCTGAGATCGGACATGTGCAAAATGGGCTTACTTGGTACAGATTTCACACATTATCAGTGCGATCTGCACATTTTTGTTTACATTTTCAAGAAAGCCTTTAACCTTGTTTGTACCTGTAGAGTGCAAGATTGGGTGACGTAAGAAGAAGAAGGAAGAAGATGGTGGTGCCCGCTGTCCAGTCCGCCAAAAAAAGAAGAAGGAATACGTTATGGCGCTGGACCTGCTAAGACTGCGGAGGGATCAGCGGCTTTTCAACCGATAAAGGTAAGTGTCAGTTTTTTTATAACTGATATAGCAAAATTTAACCTCCCAACCGTTAAGCCCGTACTTTTCCGTGCAAAAAAAAGTTGCAATTATCG
>NC_092871.1:4349101-4352560 GCF_032062135.1 Pyxicephalus adspersus | reverse complement strand
GGTATATGTCAGAGCTATATACACGATAATAATAGTGTGTGACTGTGAGGGAGCATTAGAGTGTCAGCTCCTCTGTACAGAGACGGATGGTTCAAGTGGTGCAATTGAATACTGTGTGAGACCCATTAAATTTATTGGACTGTAAACCATTTTTAAAATGCTTTTTTTTGTAAATTTAGATTTCTTGTTAGGTTGCATTGCTGTCTCTACAGGGGAGAGCCTAAGATTTGGTCACCAGTCCAGGAAGTAAGGAATTATCTTTCCAACTAACAGCATCAACTCCCCATCTGACAGTCAGGCAGAGCTTCTAACCATTCCCCGTTCTATTAAAAATGATTTGCCCGGAATTCTACTTTAAGAAATGGTTTACCAAGAAGATTTAAAACAGGTAATTGTCCCTTTTAACCATCTTCACTGCCAATATTCTCTGTGTTAGGCATTTAGCAGAGATAATAAAAAGTTAATCAGTCATCCACTGAAATAATCCTGCACCTTCCCTGTAAGGTAACTTTTTGTACTTTGTAACTAAGTAAAATTCTTCTTTATGGACTTCAATTGCTGTGATCTAACTGCACCATGACCAGCAGAAAGCCAAACCTGTGCTGAAATGAGCACCCAGCCCTCGAGATAAGCATATTCTGAGAAGTTTGGTTGGTTGTTGTGGGTTGGCCAACCACGTAATAGAGAAAACAAAACGGTACATGTCATTTCAATCCCTACTAAGGTTGGAAAAGATGGAAGCAGAAAAAGTTGGGTTTTTTGGCAAACAAAGTTAAATTTAAATAGGAAGTGCAAATAAGGCAAAGGCTAGACAAAGTTCAGCTGATGTATAAAACTTGGCCAGGGTGTGCATTCAGCAGAGGTAGTGAGGTCTCCTCCCGATGCATTTCGCCACAAGGCTTTTTTAGGGGATGTTGAGATGCCTCCAAGGGATGTTAAGGATGTGAAAAGTAGACTCATGTTGAAGAGGGGAAGAGAAGGTTTACCAGTTAGTGGTGGTACCAGGTGGTAGCTGTAACAAGGATCCTCACAGGGGGACAGAAGTTAGGTCCTTGGGGAACCCCTGAGGGTAGGAAGGTCATGGGGCTGCCACTGTGTGCTTGTATTTGAAGCTCTCCTGCTGCTGAATATTAAAGGAAAGCATTTATTACTGGGCAATTGTGCTCTGCCTATGGTACCAGCCTACCCAACTCTAAACCCCCCTTTTTCTGGTTCCATCCTTCCCAGCCTTAGTAAGGATTAAAACTAGACTAAATTTTCTATTTTCACACTTTTTTTAAATATTGCAAATATTGTATACCTGTACAACCCATTAAAATTGATGGATATCTGAACAAATATCAAAAAAAAAAATATGCACAGACAAAACTTTGCAGAATAGTTCAAGAAGATTCTGAAAGCATTCCTGGGTTTGACCTGGTGGGACATCTACAAAAGATCAGGCAAAAGCAGATTTAAAGCAGAAGCAGCCTTTAGCCTCTTTCTTCAAATTCGTCTCTTGGTCTCTTTCTTTAGTCAAATTCGAACATGGACATGGCAACCCATGATGTGACTTCCAAATCAAACTTTATCCAAAATTTGGGATCACCTTTATTTAACCAAGAAAATTCAAATTATTCTTCACAAACATTTCACTGTCACCAGGAGACCACAATAAAACCTTCTCTACTTAATTCAAGTCCTGGTATATTAGAGTAATAGTTTGGCAGTGATGTGATGATTAAAAACCACTTACCTTACTCTATGGCGTCAGCACCTCACTGGTGGAACCAAAAAAATTCAGGTTCATTTCCGATTCCTGCATGGTTCCAGGTCTGAGGTTGTGTGAGGTCGTTAGGGGCCATTTGGTAGCTAATTAATGGCAAATTCACCAATTAAACATGACATTCATTTGATTAGTTTATCACTTATAGTCATGTCACTCTACCATGTTTTGCTTTCATTTTCGGCAATTTTTTTTCTCCAAATTTTAAATAGTTTAAAAAAGATCAGAGATGCAAAAAACAAAAAATATTCCAAATGTATTTAAAGCTCTATGTCTTCACCATATTTCCTTAGATTGTGAAGAAAAAGAAGAATATATATGAAAGGGTGAAATAGATCTTTATCCAGATTTATAGTGAATTTGACCAATAAGCACCAAGATTGGACCCTTCCATGGCCATTTGCCTTCCTAGCGGACCAGTTCCAGTTTGTTGGATGGTAAATGAATCTTTTAGACTCCATGTCTGTAGTATTTTACTTTGTGGACAGCCAAAAGAAACCTTCAATCTCTTGACTTTATAAACTCTTAGAATCTCTTACTGGGTCACATGTCTATCTGGACTATCTGGACTTTCAGACCTCTTAACACTGCAAATGTGTTATTATGAGGCCAATGACCACGAAGCCTAAGATTTAAACCCCAAATCCAACAGGGAATCGTCTGTTTTGTTGAGTTGAACATGACAGAGAAGAGAACATGTCGTGACTAGTGCAGTTTATGGGTGTCCTCTGACATGGTTGAGCTGCTTAATAAAAAGTGGAGTAAGGGGCCCGAACTTTGGCCCTTGCAGGCCATTTAATTGTGGTCTAATTTTTTCCACTGTTTATAAATCAGCCCTATTACTGGAAGTGTCTGACAGCTGCAAAGCATTTGTGCAAAGTTCTGATCATCAATGGGTTTACACCGGTAAGTTTGTATTTCTGCCTGCAAAGCATAGTAGTGGATTTGTCTGTAAGAATTACACAAGCCATTATTGGGCAGGGCGGAGTCCAGGATCCGATGGGAGGTAGGACAGTGTTATGAGATCAAGTTAGTGATTGCTGAATATCTGAGGAAGATCCAGGATTTGTTCCCTGTCTCTCCGCAGGCTTGTGCAAAGGCTGGAAGGGACACAATGGGGTTCCTATGGATGGTGGGACTGTGGATGCTTCTCTATTCTGGTAAGTTTAGTGGTCACACAAATAGCCAATGACTTTGGAGCTTTTTTTTAGAGTGTCAAAGTATTGATTTTTGGTATTTCTTGACATAATTTCTGAGAAACTTGGCACATTCAAATTGGGTGCATGTGCCAACTTTTCACCTGAAGGATTAGCAATAACCAATGTTTATCTGCATTTTTATTTTTCTGCACACAGGAAATTATAATTTATTGATAAAACATAGATGGAAAATACAGATTTACAGGAAGCATTTGCTTTAAAACATTTTACTTTTATATAGTGATGCACAGATCCTAATGATAACTTGCTAAGGATTGCTAATGCATCTGTCCTATTGAGCTCAACTTTGCACATAAGTTGCTGCAACATTCACCGGACAATGAAAGTCCTTCATAAGAGAAATTTATCTTAGAAAGATTGAAAATCACCTCTGTGTGTAGAATAATGTTACATGGAAGGTAATCTACAGCTGATCTATGAATTGTCTGTATTATATATTTCAAATGTTTTTTCTTTTCTTTCTTCTCTCATTCT
>NC_092871.1:4333350-4348445 GCF_032062135.1 Pyxicephalus adspersus | reverse complement strand
ATCTATCTATCTATCTATCTATCTATCTATCTATCTATCTATCTATCTATCTATCTATCCCTCACATGTAACAATAACCCTTGTAATTCTTCTTCCGGTATTGATTTAACCTAAAGGCTGTGTGTTTTAAAACCTGCATAGCAGACGATTTCTACACCGGAAAGAATAATAAAATAATATTTAATTAAACAAAGGACGGTTTATGTTTTGTTCAGTGAAAGTTTCCTCCTTCTCAGTGCTTGGCAAACCTTACAGAGACTTGGCACAGAACACTACCTTATCTAATACTAGGGAGGCAAGTTGTATTTTATGGTCATGATGCAGTACCAGATTTCACCAGCTGTTACCCAGGGAGTATGTTCTCTTTAAGGGTCCTTTAGGAGAGACTCTCCTAAACTGTGGGTAAATCACAAAATGCCTTTGAGAGGTAAAAGGAAGGCTGAGTGCCCACCCAAAAAAAATATTCCTCCTCATTTACAAACCCCATGCTCTGTATGGGATTGATGGTCTCTTTTTTTTTAATTAAATAATTCTTAATGCCTTGCTTTGCTATTTTTTCAGGATATACTGCAGCTATTCCCAAGGAACCCCGGGATACAACCATGAGAAACTGCTCGGCAAATCCTCCAGTAAGAATTTGGATAGCAAAATGAATTTTTGTGACACAGAACCTCTGTATTCCTGAACCTTGGATTTGTTATCAATTATGTTTTTAGTCATGAAAGTGTAACTAATACTGAAAAACAAAAGTATATTATATTGCAGGCTAATACCTCAGATGTGCTGGCTGCTTTAGTTTTCTTTTTCCCTTGACTTTCACCTATTGATTGCTCCAGTAATACATTTCCTGTCCAAAGGTGACAACACTCACTCATTGCACTGTATAGGAGCAGTGTTGTCACCATAGGGCAGATATTATTTCCTGGTAATCACCGGGACACAAAGGAATGAGATAAAGAAGACTTTTACCAGAACAAAATAAGAATAAAACTTGATATACACATCCAGGAGAGATTTCCTCTGATTTCTTGTTGTATCACATGAAGTAAAAGGATATTTCCCAATGTATCCCTTATATGTATCTCTTTAATAATAGGAATGATTTACTAATAAACTATAGACCTGATTTATTAAAGCTCTCCATGACTGGAGAAGAAACACTACCTTGGGAGAACCTGGGTGATGCAGCAAACCTGAACTGTATTTCTTAAAAATCATCGCTATTAGTTGGCAAATGTTTTCAACCCTGAACCAAATCCATTCCAGGTTTGCTGGGTCATCCAGGTTCTCCCATGATGGTCTATTGTCTACATTCTTGGAGAGCTTTAATAAATCAAGCCCATTGGGTGTTGCAGCAGATAAATCCACCAGCACTTACAGTTTTTTCTTTTAGTCCCTCCAGCAATGTGTCACAAATACCCGTTGATCCTGCCAGTGAAGTCCACCTAATGCAATTTCCTGCAGTAATGTAACAATGCTGCTCTGCTCCTGAATTCAGGGAGTTGTCACTCCCATGTACGATGTATCTGCTTTCACTACAATGAGAAGTAAATATGTTGGAGGAGGCGTGTCTATAAGTATTGCTTCTGAAGATTCAAAAGTCAGTAACCTGTCAATCATCCATTGACCACACCCAGTCCCACCCACTTCTTATGTGATTGACAGCCCTGAAATCCTCCCACTGGAGTCTGCAGTGCCTGATAGGGGATCTTGTGAGACATAAATGAACAAAGGGTTTTATGTTTAAGTAATACATAGTAATTAGATTTGAGACTTTAGTTTTTATTCATGCAGAAGCCTTTAGTTGTACTTTAAAAGTATTACTGATATTTTACTTTAATGATGATCACTAATTTTTTTGCTTTGTGTCATTTTGCCCTCAGTATATTCCACCCACACACTGCAAACCGGGAAAAACGAAGACAATGGCTGACCGGGTTCACTGGATCTTCAGGTAAAAGATCTTCCAATATTGTGTAGTGCAGCTTTAAAACTGGATTCCAGTTAAAGAGTCATTAAAATATATGGTCTACCTATTACAGAATTTGTAAATTCGGCCAAACCAGCCTTCTGATCCAGGTACGCATGCCTGGTAATAACTTACAGCTACAATTATACAGAACAGCTCAATTATAGACACACCCTCCGTGTGCTGATTGGATAGTGGAGTAGAAGCAGCTGAATGATGGGGTCTGCTCACTTAGCATATTCATAACATTTGAAGGAGAAAAAAAGTCTTACATGACTCAGATATTATCCTTCCTCTCCAGGAAATTGAAAAGGATTATTTAAGGAATCTTAGAAATCTTTAAGGAATATAAAGATGTATTCAGATACATATACTTATATATATATATATATATATATATATATATATATATATATTTCATAGAGTTCAGCTTTAAATGTTTATATGTAGTGTAATGCCATAATAATTAAAATGTAATCATCTCTTGATGAGATAAGATAGAGAAAAAACATTTATGAGCTTCCCAAATTGTCAGATTACATATTCTTTTATTACCATATGCAAATGGTTAAAAAAAAGCTGTGCCTTCTACTTTTATGCTGCCAAGCTGAATATTCTTTCTTTCTTTCTTTCTTTCTTTCTTTCTTTATTTCCCCTCCCCTCCTTCTTTCCTTCGGTCTGTCTCTTTTTCTTTCTTTCTTCCCTTTCCCTCTCCTTCTTCCCTTCTGTCTCTCTCTCTATCTATCTATCTTTTTTTCTTTCTAATACTATCTACAATATCTTCTCTTTTATTCCATCTATCTAATCTGTTCATCTACAGAGATACAAAAACTGTTTGATAGCATGATGAATGATTGACTAGGTAATAAGAATTAATTTGCAGTTTTCCATTTATGTTAGTAAATGAATAATTTTCATTGTGGTATTGTAAATGTATTTGGAGCCCGCTAAAATACAGAACTCTTTATACATTTTTAATACACTTTTAACAGCTTCCTCTGCTCTCAGTCCTTCACCCAATTGGTTCTCCACCATGCTTGGAGTTGTAGCACATTTCTGTATATGGGGCTTGATGAAATCTCCTTCTACCTGTAGATCTTTTCTTTATTATCCAATAGGATCAGAGTATTAAGGGTTTGAATATATTAGGGGGCCATGAAACCTTTTTATTTTATATTTTTAAAGGCAGTATTATAAGGAGCTGGATTGTATCATGCATGGAAATCTAAACTTTGGAGGGCAATAGTTGGTGAAGGTAGCTGGTGAACACTAGAGGGCCCCAGAGGGCACCCAGAACACTCAAATACCCAATCAAGTTTAGGATACTCCTTATCTTGTTCTAAAGTTCCCTAAGTATAATTAGTTGTGTAAAGTGAAAATAAAAAATTATACATATAAAAACATAGTATATAATAAAACATAGTCATAACATTCATGTTCCTTTAGGCACAGCTGCAGTGACATTAACCAGAGCAGCCGTGTTCACTGACAGCCGGTACTGGACGCAGGCCGAACGCCAGATGGATTGCAACTGGGAACTGCAAAAGACAGGTAAGTCAATGTTCTTGCCTTAATAATATGAAGCCATGGAGTCAAAAGGGATCTAAGCAAGGCCCCACAATTTCTGAACTTTAACTTTTGAATTGATGAACAGAAATTGTTCAGAATGCTTTTGGAAGGTTCAGGCAGGTCACTTTTTTTACCTAAAGATTCTACCAGAAATTTTGGTCCAAATTTGAAGCTGATCTCCAAGCAAATATTAACCCCCTCACAATCGACTCCAACTGACCCATCATATACCTTTTCCCTGGGAACCCTACTGTTTGCGATGCCTGGGGCACTAAAGGTTCAATAACCTTTAGTGCCAGGGATTGCACACTGTTCTCAATGAATGCGGCCACAGAAACTCCATTGAGAGTTCCACTGCAATCCCCGGGCACTAGAGGTTAATTAACCTCTAGTGCCCTGGGATCACAGTGGATTCTCAGAGCTGCAATCATTCTTGCAGCTCTGGAAATCCTGTTTGTGATCCCCAGCACTTGAGGATCAATGGGGACAAGTTTCCCCTTTCAAAACCTCTAGTGCTCCCTGATTGGCTGAGGAAAGCTTTTCTAAGCAAATCAGAGAGCACAAGAGGTTTTGAATAGGGAAACTTGTAACCCATTTAACCTCTATTGCTGGAGATCGCACACTGAGCTGATCAATGAATGCAGCCAGTGCTGCATTCATTGATCAGCGCAGCCCGCAATCTTTTTTAGTTCAAGCTCAATTCGCAAATTTACACCGGTCATTTTCACTTACAATTTCGATAAGCGAGAATGGCCAAATTACCCGCGAGATTGAGTTTTAAAAACTCGCTCGCCCATTCCTAGTGTTCACATCACTGCTTCAGCAACAAACGGTCATCCTGAGATCCAGACGAGAAGTAGTGATACCAATACAAAGTATCATCTGCAGTGCTTGATAAACAGTCCCCTATACCCAAAAACTGGACTGGCAAAACATGATTTGATGAGTTAAATGTGGAAGAGTGGTTAACATTTGCATGGAGAAGGCTTTAATGTCATCTCATATTCAGAATCATTTCCAACTCTCACACACTATACATAAATCATTGATAAATTGGCAAGATCAGTTACATTACTTAAAATCTTAAGATCTAAAATGAAAAAGCAAAAAGTCCCCAGATGGTTGAGATTATTGGCAAAAGAGATTCTACATTACACGGCATGAACTGTGCGATGTAAAGCTTGAAGTATAGGATCAATGTAACTCCTGTGCACATGCAGGAGGTTCATTGTCACTGATCATCCAGTGGCCGAAGAGGATCACCATGAGCATGATGAATGATTGACTAGGTAATAAGAATTAATTTGCAGTTTTCCATTTATGTTAGTAAATGAATAATTTTCATTGTGGTATTGTAAATGTGTTTGGGGCCTGCTAAAATACAGAACTCTTGATACAGTTTTAATACATTTTACCAGCTTTCTCTGCTCTCAGTCCTTCACCCAATTGGTTCTCCACCATGCTGAGAGATGTAACACATTTCTGTATATGGGGCTTGATAAAATCTCCTCCTCCCTGTAGATCTTTTCTTTATTATTCAATAGGATCAGAGTATTAAAGGTTTGAATATATTATGTGGCTATGAAACCATTTTATTTTATATTTTTAAAGGCAGTAATATAAGGAGCTGGATTGTATCATGCATGGAAATCTAAACTTTGGAGGGTAATAGCTGGTGAAGGTAGCTGGTGAACACTAGAGGGCCCCAGAGGGCACCCAGAATACTCAAATACCCAATCAAGTTTAGGACACTCCCTATCTTGTTCTCTGAGTTCCCTGAGTATAATTAGTTGTGTAAAGTGAAAATAAACAAATATACACAAAAAAACAAGTATATAATATAACATAGTCATCACATTCATGTTCCTTTAGGCACAGCTGCAGTGACATTAACCAGAGCAGCCGTGTTCACTGACAGCCGGTACTGGACGCAGGCTGAACGCCAGATGGATTGCAACTGGGAGCTGCAAAAGACAGGCAAGTCAATGTTCCTGCCTTAAAAATTAATATTAATGATAATATGAAGTCATGGAGTCAATAGGAATCTAAACCCCACAAATTGTTCAGAATGCTTTCGGAAGGTTCAGGCAGGTCACATTTTTACGTAAAGATTTTACCAGATATTCTAAAATGGAATGGTGGGATCTGGTGGGACAAGCCAAGGGTGCTAAGGATGCTTGAATTGAAATTTCAGATTCAAAATTGGCCATTCAAATGGCCAAATTTTGGTCCAAATTTGAAGCTAATCTCCAAGCAAATATTAACCCCCTCCCAATCCACTCCAACTGACTCATCATAAAATTAAAAAATAAAAATTGCCCTTTTCACTTTTCAAGTTTTGGAGAAGAGCGGTCTTTCTTTGGGTGTTCACTAGGGATGAGCGAGAATTCCTCTGTCATTCTCACGAAAATTTCGTTGAACTTCCAGCGGTTCCATGAAATTTCGACGAATCGATTTCGCAAAAGTATGGGAAGATCAAGGAAATGATACCAGGAGGATTCACAGGGGATTCCCGGGATTCCCTGGGAATCCTCCTGTTTGCGATGCCTGGGGCACTAAAGGTTAATTAACCTCTAGTGCCGGGGATCGCACACTGTTCTCAATGAATGCGGCCACAGAAACTCAATTAAGAGTTCCACTGCAATCCCCGGGCACTAGAGGTTAATTAACCTCTAGTGCCCTGGGATCGCAGTGGATTCTCAGAGCTGCAATCATTCTTGCAGCTCTGGGAATCCTGTTTGTGAACCCCAGCACTTGAGGATAAATGGGGACAAGTCTCCCCACTCAAAACCTCTAGTGCTCCCTGATTGGCCGAGGAAAGCTTTCCTCAGCCAATCAGAGAGCACTAGAGGTTTTGAATAGGGAAACTTGTAACCCATTTAACCTTAATTGCTGGAGATCGCACACTGAGCTGATCAATGAATGCAGCCCGCAATCTTTTTTTTTTAATTCAAGCTCAATTGGCAAATTTACACAGGTAATTTTTACTTACAATTTCGGTAAGCGAGAATGGCCGAATTAGCCGCGAGATTGAGTTTTAAAAACTCGCTCGCCCATTCCTAGTGTTCACATCACTGCTTCAGCAACAAAGGGTCATCCCGAGATCCAGAAGAGAATTAGTGATACCAATACAAAGGATCATCTGCAGTGCTTGATAAATGGTCCCCTATACCCAAAAACTGGACTGGCAAAACATGAATTGATGAGTTAGATGTGGAAGAGTAGTTAATATTTGCATGGAGAAGGCTTTAATGTCATCCCATATTCAGAATAATTTCCAACTCTCACACACTATACATATATCATTGATAAATTGGCAAGATCAGTTACATTACTTAAAATAGATCTAAAATGAAAAAGCAAAAAGTCCCCAGATGGTTGAGATTGTTGGCAAAAGAGATTCTACATTACACGGCATGTACTGTGCAATGTAAAGCTTGAAGTATAGGATCAATGTAACTCCTGTGCACATGCAGGAGGTTCATTGTCACTGATCATCCAGTGGCCGAAGAGGATCACCATGGACCTGGAACTCCACTGTAAGTAGGTGGTAAAGATGGCGGCTTTATAGCACTCAGGGGTGACGGGTTCCTGGATCCTTTGTTGCTGCAAGGTGCCTGCAAATAGGTTACTCTGTGCCATATGCTGATTATGGCATGGGCTCACCCTCACCAAGGAATTCATTTCTACTTTACAGGGAACAAGTCATCATTTTTAGTTTATTCTATTGTGTTCTTGTTAAGCTTTGATGAACCCTATAATTTTACTAATACAGAATTGTACCATTGTAAACATTTCCCAAAAAGTTTCACAACATACGTTGAGGTTTTTCTTAGGTACTCTTCACTTCTATTTCACACAAAAAAAAAATTACTATTTAAAGAAGAGTGTCTTAAAATCCCCTCAACGTATGTTGTAAAACTTTTTTAGGAATTGGTATAATTAAGGGGTGGGGTACAATAAATAGGATCACTCCCTTTAACAGTTTAACAAATTATTTAATCATTGTATACAGTGTCAGCTTCCGCTGTGGTGTCCTGGATTCTAGAAGAAGTGAAAACCGGAGAAGTAGTTGGCTTTGATCCTTTTCTTTTGTCTATTAGTAAGTTATATTTTTTATATTTTGTCCTTGCCTTGTAGAATGGTATTTGGTCTAGTGGGTCAACATAGCTTCTTAGATCTTGGATACTTCTACAAAAAGATCCCCCTGCCATAGCCTCAGTCTTGTCCCTCTGGGGGTTCTGAGTGTCCCCACTCAGCTTTGTGTGTTTCAGCTCTTCTTAGTTTCTGCATTATATAAAATACACATATGGGGGTGGTGGGAATCTTTCATAATGAACATTTTACCAATTGAGTCCCCAAGTGTTTCACTTTCAATGTCAATTGTTTTATGTCATTTGAACTCTTTAGCACCAATCAAAAACTTAACTTATTTTGAGAGATTTGGCAAACTTACTGTTTAAACCATTTTAAGTTACCCCACTCAGACTCTTTCAAGCCCTATAATTTCTCTACTGTGGGTGACGTGTGAAGAATCTGATCCTCATATACGTTTCACTGTTTTCAGCCCCCCATGTAAAGATCTCCCACGTGGTCATGACAAGTTGAGAGACTGAACTTATGAGCCTATGAGTTTTACATATTTCACCATAGCATCCACTTCCAGTTCCACATAAATCCAGTTCCAATTTTTTTCTAATTCCTAATTAGATTCCTAATAAAAATGTCTTTCCAACAAAAGGTCAATTAAAAAGCCAAATCCTTAACCTCTTACCCCTGACACTGGTGCTACAGAATGGTCTCTCCAGGTCCTGGACAGTAGTAAATACCCTAAAAAAGATTGAGAGTTTTATAAACAAAACACCTTGCTGTTTCTGTGTTTGATTTGTTATATATAATATTTTAGATGAATGGGAATCATACAGCAATGCATTTGAAGGTTCTGGCAGAACTCTCCACTCAATAACCACCAATTTGGTGAACACTGTATGGGGTAGCCAGCGGATCAATGTAACTCCTGTGCACATGCAGGAGGTTCATTGTCACTGATCATCCAGTGGCCGAAGAGGATCACCATGGACCTGGAACTCCACTGTAGAGTAAGTGGGAAAGATGGCAGCTTTATAGCACTCAGGGGTGACGGGTTCCTGGATTTTGTTGCTGCAGGGTGCTTGCAGACAGGTAACTCTGTGCCATATGCTGATTATGGCATGGGCTCACCCTCACCAAGGAATTCATTTCTACTTTACAGGGAACAAGTCATCATTTTTAATTTATTCTATTGTGTTCTTTTTAAGTTTTGATGAACCCTATCATTTTACTAATACAGAATTGTACCATTGTATACATTTCCAAAAAAGTTTCACAACATACGTTGAGGTTTAGTTTAGGTACTTTTCACTTCTATTTCACACAAAAAAAAAATTACTATTTATAGAGAAGTATCTTAAAATCCCCTCAACGTATGTTGTAAAACTTTTTTAGGAATTGGTTATAATTAAGGGGTGGGGTACAATAAATAGGATCACTCCCTTTAACAATATAACAAATGATTTAATCATTGTATACAGTGTCAGCTTCCGCCGTGGTGTCCTGGATTCTAGAAGAAGTGAAAACCGGAGAAGTAGTTGGCTTTGATCCTTTTCTTTTGTCTATTAGTAAGTTATATTTGTTATATTTTGTCTTTGTCTTGTAGAATGGTATGTGGTCTGGTGGGCTGACATAGCTTCTTAGATCTTGGATACTCCTACAAAAAGATCCCCCTGCCATAGTCTCAGTATGTTTGTTTTGTGTGTTTCAGCCCTTCCTAGTTTCTGCATTATATAAAATAAACATATGGGGGTAGTGGGAACCTTTCATAATGAACATTTTACCAATTGAGTCCCCAAGTGTTTCACTTTCAATGTCAATTGTTTTATGTCAATTGAACTCTTTAGCACCAATCAAAAACTTAACTTTTTTTGAGAGATTTGGCGAACTTACTGTTTAAACCACTTTAAGTTACCCCACTCAGACTCTTTCAAGCCCTATAATTTCTCCACTGTGGGTGACGTGGAAAGAATCTGATCCTCATATACGTTTGACTGTTTTCAGCCCCTATGTAAAGATCTCCCACGTGGTCATGACAAGTTGAGAGATTGAATTTGCAGCCAAGCTATATATATATCTCCAGCCTATGAGTTTACATATTTCACCAAAGCATCCACTTCCAGTTCCACATAAATCCAGTTCCCTTTTTTTGCTAGTGGATTCCTAATAAAAATGTCTTTCCAACAAAAGGTCAATTAAAAAGCCAAATCCTTAACCTCTTACCCCTGACACTGGTGCTACAGAATGGTTTCTCCAGGTCCTGGACAGTAGTAAATACCCTAAAAAGATTGAGAGTTTTATAAACAAAACACCTTGTTGTTTCTGTGTTTGATTTGTTATATATAATATTTTAGGTGAATGGGAATCATACAGCAATGCATTTGAAGGTTCTGGCAGAACTCTCCACTCAATAACCACCAATTTGGTGCAGTACCCAACGCATTTCGCCTTATTTGGCTTTCTCAGGGGATCAAATGAGATCAATACCATATATTTGCAACAAAATTGTACATAATAGGTAAGGCACGGTGGGTTCAGTGCATCCCTGCGGTTCACATTTTCTCTGACTGTAATGTATGAGGGAGCCCATATTTAAGTGTGATTATGTGAAACAGTGCTAAGTGAAAAACATGTGTTCAATAATTTATTTTCATGCTATTTCATGTGTCCGCATATCATTCATCAGCCAATCTGTATAAAGTTGAAAGGTGTATATGTTGGAGCATATATTTCTCTTTCTTTTCCTAGTGTGTTATCAGTATATTGACATCCAAGTTCACTGACTATCCAGAGTTGTTGTTTGGTATGATGATAATTAAAGCTCAATTTCCTAGTGCATTGGTGGTTGTGTGTGGTAGTAAACAGCAGGATGTCCGCAGCTCAGCCTTTTTTTTTATTATTTATTTATTTATTTATTTATTTTTTTTACTGTTGTGTCCCTGTGAGGTCACAAAACTGGACCTTGGTGCGGACAAAGACAGCAATCAATATTTGTCAAAAGTTCTGGGGTACATAACGTAGATATCCCAGGAGGCTGTGCACTCCAATTCAGTCCTTACTGCCGCAGCAGTATAGAAAAAAGGGGAGGGGTTCCCTTATTTTTTTTTCCAATAAAAACATTTAGAAAAAATGTTATACAAAACGGTAAAAAAAAGTAACAATTTTTCGATGATAGATCCACTTTAAAATGTATCTTTTAGCATATATATTAGACATACTATTCATACGCAAAAAACCCACCAATAGCTGTGGTGGTATAATATAAAATTACCTGCGGTGAAAGGACGAGTTGGGTTATTTAGCTATTCCCCAGAACAAAAGGTCCAGTTTTTTTTTTTTTAGAATTGACATTATTTTTTCTCCCCCAGGGCTCTTCAATCTCAGAGCACAGGACATACCAAACAATCCATACTTCTACTCCTACTCACTGCTGACCAAGAACTCAATCAGGTATCTACCAACAATGACATAAAGTACAAATAATAGATACATCTAACTAAAATAGAAGAATATTTTTGCTTTATAGACCTTTGTTTGCATTGTTTTACTATACTTTTCCGAATAGCATCTTCACATTTACACAGAGCAGCTAAACGCCAACATTAGGTTGCAATAGGAATTCCTGCTTTTCAGGCTCATGGGTTGGAGGGGGTAATGTACACATAGACTTAGGGACCGAGAATGCTCAGGGTACCTTCCTCTATAACTCTCCTCTCCTGAAATACTCTGCTCTGCTGGAGGATTCTGCTTCTTCCTCTATCAATCCGACAAGGAAATCCCCCCCACTGAAATCCCTAAAACAAAGAACTGACTGCATTTAAACCTAAAGTTGCAATTCTCTGTAAATTTCTCCATGACCAGATGAAGGTGTTGTAATAATATCGCCTTCATTATTTCTACAGTTTGTTTCTGAATACCAGCCGCATCACGAGCACCATCCGTAATTATCTGAACAGCAATTGCCCCGACTCTACGTGCGTCCAGATTTTGGAGTATGACAAAGTCCGTGATACCCTCATAGAATATGTGAAGGGAGATGTGAAAGTTTGGATTGGATCACAATACACAAATTACGGAGTGTACGAAATCATTCCCAAGGTACGGCAATTTGCCTTGGTCTTTCACTTGTCAGCACAGCACATTAAAAAAAGAAACTAAGAAACAAAGCAAAACAGCAGAATCCATTATATATAATAAAACAGATTCCTTCTTCATTTCTTCGTACCGACCTTGGGATCGGTACGATATTTGGTGCTCTTAGGTCCATCCTAACTGAGGAGTTTTCATCAAAGTAGCAAAAAAAAAGCAATTAAATGGTTCCACAAATCTGTAAAATAAAGGATTTGCATTTGTTGCCCTCCAAGTTGCATATAATGGCCCTTTACCTTTTCTCTAGAATAAGCCCAATATTCCTCACATTTGGTGCAATTTTGGTTAATTTGGCCATTGTAGCAGTTTTGGCTGGTGATCAGCAACTGACCAGGACCTCAAATCCCCAGGTTTTATTCCCTTTAAATTTGTAGTATTCGGATTTGGAATATTCCAGACTTTAACTTTTTGGCAAACTGGCCCTGGAATAGAAGCAATTTATACCAACATGTAATATATTTATTTGTAAATCCCAATAAGCAAACTGTTCCATTTCATTTCTTTTGGTCTTAATTTACAAAATATTTTGTTACATCTGCTTGTTTGCTGTAAAATTGTTATTTACCAAAAACATTGAATGGCACTCATGCTCCTCCATATACACATCTTTAGCTCTGTATATTCTATAATGCTAAAGTACTGTTGATGTCACAATTTCTTGGTGATATTTTCTCTTGCAGGCTAAACTTCTATCAGAGAGCTATTCTCCAGTCATGATGACAAAAGCTGTGAAAACTGAGAAGGAGCAGCGATTACTGAAGAATTGTCATGTAAGTACAGAATTTTATTTGACTTCATGAAGGGATCCCACTCTGAACATAACCTACGCGTTTCACCACCTTGCATTAACCAACATATTAAAATCTAAACGGACTACAAAATGCAACAACACAGTGGCCACCACTCTCACTTTGCAGCATTATGGTCCCAAGTTCATGTGTTGGCCGGGACATTATTTACATAGGGATAGACTTTATTCTTTCTGTGTTTTCATGCATGGGTTCTTTTTGGTACTGTGGTTTCCTCCTACACCCCAAAAACACAGTAATTAATTTATTGGCTTCCCCAAAAATTTTCTTTTGCCTACGTTAAAAATAGATTGTGAGCTATTAATACAACAAATTAAAGTACTACAGAATACAATTATGACCAAAAATATTGGCACCTCACAATCATGTCAGAAAATGTACCACTTCTCCCAGAAAATTGTTGCAATTACAAATGATTTGGTATTGTGATGTTTTTTTCTTTTGTTAGCACTGGAAGAACAAAAAAAATCAGAGACATTCCACATAAAATGTCAAAAATGGACTGGACACAATTATTGTCACCCTCACCTTGGTATCTAGGGATGAGCGAGCAGGAATATTAAGTTTGATCTCGCAGCGAATCTGGCTATTCTCGTTTACCGAAAATGTAAGCGAGAACGGCCTTCTGATTCCCTGAGAGGTCGAGCTCTCGCCAAAAAGGAGGATTTCCAGGACTGCATCATGCAGCTCTGGAAATCCTCTGTGATTTCTGGCCACTAGAGAATAATTAACCTCTAGTGCCCCGGGGATCGCACACTCTTCTCAATGAATGCAGCCACAGCTGCAATCATTGAGAAGATGCCCAGCACAGGAGAACCTCCTGACATTGTAATATAAGTATCTCGTAGAAATTATACATTTGTATCTGTAACAAATACTTATATTACAATGTCAGGAGGTTCTCATTTGGCGGGCAACTTCCCAATGATTGCAGCTGTTGCTGCATTCGTTGAGAAGAGTGTGAGTGTGCTTTGTCCATGCTTTGTGTGTTTTAAAGTATGCTTTGGGTAATCGTCCTGCTGTAAGACCCATGATCTCCACCTGAGATCCAGCTTTTTGACATTGGGGCCTACATTGGACCTCACAATTCTTTGGCAGTCTTTAGATTTTATAATACCATCCAAACAATAAGGACTACCAGTGCCTGAGGCAGCAAACCAACCCCAAAATATCAGTGAACCTTCTCGATGTTTGACAGTAGGTATTGTGTTTTTTTCTTTGAAGCCTTCTTTTTGTTTTCTATAAACAGTCGAATGGTATGTAATACCAAAAAGCTGTATTTTTGTCTCATCTGTCCAGAGGACATTCTTCCAGAAAGGTTCCATTGTCCCATGACAGATGAGAGAAAAATACTTTCTTCGGTGGGAAGGAGGAGAGGTCCATAATTCCAGCAGAGAGAAGTAAAAGTCTCATTGATTGTTACAGAAAGCAATTGACATCAGTTATTTCTTCCATACGCTGTGCTTCCACGTATTACGTTGAGGGCGCCAATAATTTTGTCCAGGCCATTTTAGACAATTTGTGTGGAATAACTCAGATTTTTTTTCTGCTTTTTTGTTCTTTCAGTGCCAAGAAAAGGAAAAAACATGACAATACCAAAATATTTGTAATTGCAACTGGGAGAAGTAGTGATTTTTCTGACATAAATGTAAGGGTACCAATATTTTTGGCCATGGCTATATGTCAGAGTCATGCAAATATATATTAATAATAATGTAAAAGCATGAAAATTTGGGCATTCTGCACAACAAACATTCTACAGTTGTAAAACAGATGAATTGTGGAGATGGAAATGGCATTGCAATTCACCAGTGCGTGCATTACTACAATGAATTGGTATGAACAATCTGAAATCAATTAGATTAGACGAGGAGAGTTTGAGAAAGAGCTGGGACTAATGGACAGAACAATATGTATATGTAAAAAAATATTCAACCCTCCACTTTGTATTCCTGTAATATTTTATGTCTATTATTCTATATATTGTATTGCCTGATTTCAATTTACCAATCCTACTGCCACCATCCCTAGGTGGTTAAATCATGAATATCAAAAATATCAAAGTATGGGACATTAACGGCAGTTAGATATCATAAAACTATAATACTTTATTTACATCATTTTAAAATCTATATAAAATCATACATGCCTCTTCCATTGTGAAAAGTTAGGAAAAATTAAATAACATCATACCATATATGAGCTGAATACATTGTACATATTACACATGTTGGAACCCTCCAATGCGTTTCGCAGACTGTCTGCTTCTTCAGGGATGTAATTAGTACAGATAGTAGGTGTATCAACACAAAAGCTATTTTATTACAGGTGCACTTGATCACCTTATATGGAGGCAGTTAAAAAGTGGAGTTAAAACAACAACATACAGAGATAGTGGTATCCCAAGTCAATCTTCCACAATATTGTTCAATTTCAAGTATTAAGGTGCGTACACACTTCCAATTTTTATCGTTCCAATCGAACGACGAACGATCGATTGGGCAAAAAAT
>NC_092871.1:4323456-4333144 GCF_032062135.1 Pyxicephalus adspersus | reverse complement strand
ATCGTATCTATTGTGTGTACAATATCTACGAACGATCGTGTCGTTACCTCTATGTGCAGGATCGGTGCTATACGATCGTTCGTGTATATCGTGCAAGAACGTTCGTCGTTCGTTTTCCGACGATAATAATTGGAAGTGTGTACGTAGCTTTAGTCTTTACAGCAGACTGTCATCAAAGCATATATTTATCCATAAAAAGTCAATGTCTTTTTCGACAAATAAATGTTATTCAAAGCAAGAGGGAGACCTCCATCATCTGTAAAGCACCCGAATGGTGCGAAACGCGTCGGATGGTTCCAACATGTGTAATATGTACAATGTATTCAGCTCATATATGGTATGATGTTATTTAATTTTTCCTAACTTTTCACAATGGAAAGAGGCATGTATGATTTTTTTAGACCTTTTAAGATGATGTAAATAAAATATTATAGTTTTATGATATCTAAATGCCGTTAAAATCCCATACTTTGATATTTTTGATATTCATGATTTTATGTTAGTTATCATACCGTCTTCTGCTATATATATATTATATTTCTGTAAAAATGGTGTACTGTAGATTCGGGATGCCGTAGCAGTCATTGAATATTTGCTCTGGTTGGAGAAAACAGTTCCCACCAATACAGTGACGGAATTGAGTGGTGCAAGTTTTGTGGATGGCCGCCGAGCGTAAGTAGCTTGTAGCTAAATAATTTTTAAAAAATTCCTTTATTTTGTGTATACCTAAAGCATTTTCATCAGATAGCAAAGTCATTACAATATGCTATTAGTGTTAAATCTGTTTTTGGACAGGAATAAAAAGCTTAAAACAATTGCAACTCTGTATTCATTACTATGACATTAAAGCTGTGGGACAGCTCCAGATTAAAAGCGAGTACTACAGAATGACTACATTTAATTTAAACTTTAATATCAACTCAGATTCTATAAGCAAACTTTGAATATTTTTTGCCATGAGTGACCTGTGATAACATCAATCTGTCATGAATAATAGGGCACAGATTTATTTTCGATTATTAAGACCGGAGAGGATACACTTTCATCAGTGAAGCTGGGTGATCCAGCAAACCTGGAATGAATTTCATCAAAATCATTTGCTATTTTCCCATGATAGTCTATCTCAGGGGTCGGCAAACTTTTATGGCCAGCAGGCCATTTCAGGGGTGGGCGGAAGCACACTAGGCCGGACTCTAAATCCCACCCTAATGGCTCCGTGCACCACCAGGGAAGTCCCCTGAAGTGAAATCCCTCTCCTCCGTATGCATTGCGGAGGAGAGGGATTTCCCTTCAGGGAGCGTTGACTATTTACCGCAGTGGCGGAAGTCAACGCCAGGTGTGATAAATAGGGGAGAAACAGCAAAGAGGCGGCACTGGAGCTCCGGCGGCTCCGGTAGTTCCTAACGGCCCCTCAGTAAAGGCCGGAGTATGCCGACCCCTGGTCTATCTTCTCCAGTCTTTGAGACCTTTATTATATCAGGTGCATAGTCTTAAAAGATATCACAGGAAATGCTAGTTGTATTTAGTTTGCAATATTTGAATGTAATTTTAATGTCCCTTGCACATATTTGGGTATTTACCTTGGACACAATAGTAATAGTAAACTATATTTATATATATATATATATATACTATATTAGTTAACTATCATTCACTTGTAAAGGTGCACAGCTTCTACTCTATTTAGTAAACCAATCCTTAACTATCCAACTGATTATTTTTCTATTTCTTTTATTTATTGATAAATATCTACTATTTGAAAGAACTGAATTTATTTATCTGTTTTTTTTTCTTTGTTTTGTGTTTATTTTTTGTTGAACTTATTGTATCTCTGCACAGGAAGCAGGAGTATTTTAAAGGTCCCAGTTTTACCACCATCTCTGCCAGTGGATTGAATGCCGCTCTTCCACATTACCGGTAGGTGGTTCAGTTGCTGTGATTGGTTGATGTTTGCTCTTAAAGCTCTACACTAATAGGAAATCTCAATTCCTAAATGCTGAACCCTCCCACCAAAATTTCAGTAATAGATGGAGTCATGGGGGGCTAACTCTACAGCTCTTGAGGACTGCATAGGAGAGATCTCCCGATCATTGGACTAGGTTCTTTATCAGATTGCCTTTGACAAACCTGAAGAGGGCTTCTCCTTTGGTTTTTATTCCACAATGCTGATGCCCTAGGCCTCCTAATGTCTACAAGCTTTGGCCACTTGATTTATTAAAGCTCTACAAGGCTGCAGAGGATACACTTCCATCAGTAAAGCTGGGTGATCCAGCAAACTCGAAATGGATTTCTTCAAAGTAATTTGCTATTTGTTAGCAAATGTTTTAAATCCTGGACCAGATCCATTCCGGGTTTGCTGGATCACCCAGCTTCACTGATGAAAGAGTTGTCTCTCCGTCCTTTAATAAATCAGGGCAATTGTGTTATGCAATTATTATAGCACAAGAAAACTAGAAAAAATTGCAGAACATGCTATTAGTTTAGAATAGCACTGGATAGAATTAGCTCAGTTTCACCTCACATGTGTAGAAGTGACCAGAAGGGAGATACAAAATAATAAAAATGTAGAGTACTAAATTTGAGGGATTGTTGTCACCTTCCTTGCCTTGCTACACTAAGTGCTAGACTACAATAGACATAATGGAAAATGCAGCCTTGCAAATAAAATAAGCACACATGGAAATGCTTTGGTAAAATTATACTGTAGATTATTGATCCAAGGTGAATCTGATCTGGAAGTAAGGGAGTCATTTTCTTTTTAAATTGTTATTATGCATCCATATTGCGCCCAAGGCTGCACTTTTGTTCTGTGGCCCTTTATTTACACACCAAGAACAGTTGTTGGGGGGCAAGTAAACCTGACTGAATACTTTTGGAGGTGTCAGGGAAATCGAAATGCCTAGAGGAAGTTCACGTGAACTTGGGGAGATCATGCAAACTTTGTGCATTCAGCCCTGTCTGAGACCTGGGACCCAGCATTGCAAGGGAAAGTGCTAGCTACTACAGCAACCATAAAAGTGACACAATTGGAAATTATTTTCTTTTTAGCACCCAAGCAAATTTTTTGTCTTTTGGTTGAACTAAATTGTCACATGTTCTTTATTCTACCTATGTGAATGGTCCAATGTTTACTACAACCTGAATCATCAGTTTTCTGTGTCTCACCCTGGTGCCCCATGTTCCGTAACCTCCTACAGTTGTTAAAAACACTGAAACATTTATAATAAACCTACAAACCTCATCCTATTGTGTGTCACTGACCATGCTGACTGCAATGTGATCTAATTTTTGATTAAAGTGGACCTATCAATACCTTTACAAATTGTAATTAACAATTTACAACAACTTAAGCAACTTATACCAACTTAAGCAATAGTTTACATTTTCATTTCTATTTATTGATTTAGAGGCAGCCTTAAGCTACAATCAGTGACTTTGCAATGGTTTAGTTGATGTTACTAGTAATACTGTGCCCATTATGAGGTCATTTCACCATACTTGTGCTGGGTTCCTGGGTCTGCTCTGCCCGCTATGTGGAGCTCCTGCCATTCCTGATTTCCTGGGTTTGTACACCTGCTGTGACCAGTGTGAAGCGCTTCTGCTGTATCTGTGTTTAGTTTCTATGTCTGTGCACCCACTGTGCCCATTATGAAGGGCTCCCGTCATCCCTACACTGACTTTCTGGGTCTGTACACCTACTGTGCCCATTATGAGGGGTTCTCACCATGCCTAATAGGGTTTTAGCTGATTGTATATTATAGAGAATGTAACAGGAGGTGCCAGAACACATAAAGGTGGGCAGGAACTGAACCAGAAACTGTAGCAGGGGGACCTCACTATCCAAAATATACACAAATCCAGGAGCTCATTTACCCACCATGCTCCACCTATATATAATCTTTTGGCAAATGGTCTCTCTATAATTCTATATATTCTTCAAATAATAAGTCTAAAGAGTTCAAAAAGGTTGTTCAATCTACAAAACACATATTTTAATTTCACAGAGCAACTAATGAGTGCGACCGGCGGCTGAGTGAACAAGAAATCTACTTGGTGGATTCCGGAGGACAGTACTTGTGAGTATGGAGACTTCTAACCTTTCCACCCATTTCTGAAACAAAGGGGGGTAGAGTGACCCCTTAAATGTAAGATATCTCAAGAAAATATAATGTTGAAGGACAGATGGAGGTCAGTGTAATGTTCTCATCACACTTAGCTGTGTTGACAATTTTTGAGATGGGACTTAAAATTTTGCTTGCGGTGCGGCAGCACTGTTAGCTTGATGCTCCTCAACAAAGCTTTGAATTTCTGTATCTCTAATTAACACAATGTACTGAGATTCATGCCGACCTTTAAGTCTGTTTCTAAACTTTTTGTAGTGATGGAACAACGGACATTACAAGAACTGTTCACTGGGGGACACCATCCGCCTTTGAAAAGGTGAGATTTCTTCAAGCTGAACTCCAGGCAGATTTAAAAGACACAAATAATTGCAAATCTGTATGCATGGAGAAATTGCTATATATATTTTATATGTTCTAACCAGCCATGTGTTGCAGAACAAGGCGTAACTAGGTGTAGAGTTGCGATTGCTCCAGCAGCCCAATATGCCTACTTTTCAGTTGTCCAGTCAACAAAGCTGTTCAGAGAACATGGACATTATTGATGGGAGTACTAAGATGGGGACGTGGCAGACAGCCACAGGCTTTGATCACTATGCGCTATGTGAGAGCAGCAGTCTTTCTCTCCAGCATGCTCCAGTGGACCCACTCTAAAGCGTGCTCCAGTATTCCAACACTATGGTGCACTTCAAAGGCTTCACTTGCCAGAGTACCCCAATACCTCCACTCTCCAGTGGACTTCAGTAGCCCCACTATCCAGTATGCTCCAGGGATCCCACTCTCCAGGGTGCTGTGGTGGTTCCACTCTCTAGGATCCTCCAGCGGTCCCATTCTCCAACATGCTCCAGCAGCACCGCTCTCCAATACACTCCAGGGGTCGCGTTCTACAGAGTGGTCCAACAGTCCCACTCTCCAGGGTACTCCAGAGGCCCCATTGTCCAATGTAGTCCAGCAGCACCACTCTCCAGGGTGCCTCAGCGGCCCCAATCTCCAACATGCTCCAACAGTCCCACTTTTCAGGGCAGATTGGCACAGCTTGAAAATCTACACACAGTACAATAATAATAATTTAAAAAACACATTCTGCAACCTGGCTGCATGAAAAGTATAAAAAAATTTGTCTTTTATTGAGCATTTGCTTACTGGCTGCATTTTTTTTCTTTAGGAAGCTTACACTCGGGTCCTGATAGGAAATATCGAGCTGAGCCAACTTGTATTTCCACCGAGGGCATTGGGTAAACTTACATTTATTGATCCATACAACTTACCAAAAGAACTCTGCTAAGCAATATGTGTATTTTGTATGTGGATTTTTTGTTGATTTATACTTCATCCCAACATGTACAATACCCCCCACCCTCATGTGTGTTATCCCAACTATACCCACATCGGCACACACTCAGCCTAGCATTCTCTTATATATATGTATATGGGTTGGACTGACATTTGACATTGCAATGTCCACTTTGGTTCCCCAAACACATTGAATCTTTAATGTTTATCATAATAAACAAGTAAAGGAAGTATTTTGGGAGTGTCAGTGCACGCCTCAGATGCATCTAGAACCGCACAGGAAGCCCAGCTGCATGTCCTCACCCTATAGGCCCATGGTTTGTACTCACATTTCTGATAATCATCTTGTTTTCTCTGCAGGAATTAACATAGAATCTATAGCTAGGCGTGCCCTGTGGGAGGCCGGTCTGAATTTTGGGCATGGAACAGGACACGGCATTGGAAATTTTTTTTCTGTTCATGAATGTAAGTCACCCCTTTGAAACAAGCCCAATGTTTTCATCAACTGAATGAAAAGTTGTGTCTGAATTCAGTGCTAAGTCTCTATAGACACAGATCTTGTCCCTCTCCTAGCCTGTGCCTGGACAGTGAAAGGAGAAACATTAAACTGATAAGCTCCTCTCTTTTCCTCCATTACTCTCTCCTCCTATCAGTTCCCACATAATTTTAATACGTTCAAGTACAACGTTATATAGTATATTGTATATGATAATTTATTACATACTACCTCAAACCTGCAGGGGGAGCTCTCATCCCTGTTTTAAAAGCTTTCCTGGCTTACATTATCTGTTATGTTGAGAAAAGACCGGTTTAATGGGCTGAATGGCCAATACTTAATTTACAGACATAGCTAAGTGAGTAACAGAAGTAAATTATACTCACGCTCCTTTCTGTACAGCTCCTTATATATAAAACTAAGAGACATTCTTTTATGGAAAAGCTTTTGGTATAATCTGATACAGATATGCATACTATGACATAGCAATGGACATCTACTGTATTCAATATTTTTTAAATATGTATATAATAATAAATTAATAATAATAAATTGATCCCCATTATTAACTTATAAAATAAACCATCAAGCTGTATTGCACCCATAGGAGCATTTCATACATTGTGATTGAAATAAGGATGAAAGTCTAATAGGAAACAATGTTACATTCATAAGATTGCCCTATATGTGCAAAGGAAATAATGATCTGCATTATGATTTTCGGTTTTCAGGGCCGGTAGGATTGCGGGCTGGGAATGTTGCTTTTACCAAAGGGATGTTCACATCAATCGGTACAGTAACACTATTATATTTACCCCTAATGCACATTAATATATTGCTGGCATGAGTGTACAATGCATCTTTGTGAAGCAAGCCTTAACCCGTCATGACCTGACATCACTGATGTTTAGATGCCCAGGATAAATGTGGTGGTATCTTTATCATGGCAAAAACTCTATGACTAATTTTAATCTATAATCAATAGGGCATATAAGTATTTTCTGTGGTACACTGTTTTAATTAAATCCCTGCACCCATTAAAAAGTGACCAATGGACCAAAAAGTTAAAGTTTTTTTACAACTCCAACTGTATCTGACAAATTACAATATTAAACAGACAGCAATGCAAATTGTGTCCATCTAGCCTCCAGGCTTCATGCAATAATTATGGCATAGCTGACAACTCTAATGGAATCCATTGGAAAGTTGAATTGCAACAGACAGCCAATCTTAAGAGGCAGTAGCCACACGAAAAGTTGGCTGCTGGCTTTCAAACAAAATTTATAATATATGCATGATTTCCCATGCTAATATATAGGGAAAAGGTTAAGCACATTAAAATGCAATCGATAACTTTTAGGCTGGCTTCACATCTATAGATTTGGCTTGATTTAATAAAACTAATATGGGAGAACCTGGGTGGTCCAGCAAACTTTGAATGGATCAGCTCCAGGAGTGAAACCATTTCAAACCAATAGCATATGTTTTTTTTTAATGTATTCTCCAGTCTAATCTAACTTAATAAATTAGACCAATTGTGTTACCTAACTGGATTTTGCATGGATGAATAATCAAAACTTAAAAAAACACCGTAAAGAAGTAATTTCTGCCAACAGGGGTCCACCATTACATCATTACATATGTTCAAGAATTTAAAAATGCACCAATTTCTAAGGAATATATTATATATCTGTATATAAATATATAAAGTATGTAAATATCATTTATAGATATTGAAGTATTATATACTATTATATACTTTTTATAATTTTTTCAACATTTTTGCATTCAAGATAAAACATAACACTGATGCTTTGAAGCAGAGATCCCACAGATTAGAGGAAATTTTTTTTTACTGCCTGCATAATACCATTTTAGTTTCAGATTTTAGTCTTTGCTCTTCACGTTTCCAATCTTTAGATAAATTACCAATCTTAAACTCAAAAACTTTTTTTAATAGTATAGGGAAGGGACCAAACCTTATTGGCCTCTGAATCCACCCCCCTTTATGAGCCCAAATCAAATACCTCACTGGTGGAGTGGATCCAATTACCAAAGGATTGTTTATTAAATAAACTTTTATATAAAACCAAAACTTAACTAAGCCTAACCACAACACAAGTAAGCTGTAAATCCTTGAAGGACCTTACCCACTGTCCCACCTGGGGTCTGCCACACTTTTTACTCCATTGCTCCCAGCTGCAAAACACCAATTTGGGAATAATAACATTCTGGCATCCCTCCACTAATATATCACCAACCCCTTACAATGTATCAGTTAGGGGACCACTACCTTGGCTCCCCATTAACATGATGACATTTCCAAAATCATTGTCTACGAGGATCTGAACCACCCCCCACCAAACCCTTCCAACTAACACTGAAATATGAAAACCACCAAATTTACCCCATTTCTCAACTATACTACCTCCATTCACCCCAATTTTATATATCAGTCTACCCTCCTCTTCCAGCTCCTGACCCTTTCTTGAAACCAACTCTTCTTTCCAAATTGAACAATCCTAACCTATTCCCACAGACACCCTCCAGAATCTTGTGGAAAGCCTTCCAAATACAATGGCATCTGTTGTAGCTGCAATGGGGAAAGGGGCAACATTTGTATTTCCTTCCATTACAAAAAAAAAGATTCTTCTTGTTCACAGAAAAATTTAACAACAATTCCGTTTCTTCTTGTGTAGAACCGGGCTACTACCATGAAGGCTATTTTGGTATCCGTATTGAAGACATTGCAGTAGTCGTTGAAGCAGATACAAAGGTTTCCATTTTTTTTTTAACTTTATGTTGTTTAGTAAATTTTATTTACATTGCAAATAGATCTAAAGTTCAATTGCCGCATTATTTGACCATGCAGAAAAGAGATTAATTGAAAGCTGCACTGGGTATGTGGTATATTTTATACAGTATGTTACCATCAGATAATAAAATACACTTCTTTTCTTACCCCCATTAACAGGATCTCTTTAACAGCCCTATTCTCGTGGAACATTTACACCTTTATAGTTCCTTCCATTGTGTCCTGTGTTGCCGCTGCAGCAAAATACCAGAATTTACATTGATAATTTCACCCACATTCATCATTACAGAGTTCAAACCTGGCGATTGGCATTCCATCATAGGGGGTGACCACATGTCCCCCTATTCCCCCTATGGTAGAAGGAGTAACGGGAATTCTGTGAAGTTTGTATAGGTAGTTGAGGGGGAATTTAAAGCCACCCTGTGCTTTGCCATGAATAAGTAAAATGCCATTAACATTTCCCAGTATCTGATTATTATTCACTGGTGTTTATATGGCGGCAACATATTACGCAGTGCTGCACAAAGACCATAGTCATGTTACTAACTTTCCTTCTAACAGACTTACAAACTAATATCCCTACCATAGTCATAAGTAGTGTTGGTCGAATATCTCACTATTCGATTCGATAGCTATTCGATCGAATAGGGGGATATTGTTCGGGTGATCGAACGTTGAATTCGAACACCATTAGAGGGGGGGGAAATCCGGGGGTATTTTTTTCTACTGTGTAGAACTGCAAGAGCAATTAGGGGAGCGGAGCTCCGCTCCCCTGATTGCTCTTGCAGTCCTTTACTAGTTGTGTTCCTGGATAGAGAAACTCTATTTGGGAATAGGGATAAGCGAGAACGCCTCTGGCATTCTCACGAAAATTTCCTCGAACTTCCAATGGTTCCGCAAAATTTCGCGAAACTATCAGAAGATCAAGGGAATTATACCAGAAGGATTCACAGGGGATTCACA
>NC_092871.1:4318060-4322131 GCF_032062135.1 Pyxicephalus adspersus | reverse complement strand
TAAATAGGGATTGCAAATGACAGACTAATACAGACAGTGCCCTGCCCCGAAGAGCTTACAATCTAGTAATGGTACCTTGTAATGTTGTGGCTTTTGTACAATTACAGGTCGGTTAGAGCTTCTAAAGATCCAAACAGCTTTGCATTTAGAAGCTTGAGGTTTTGCTCAGATCAGATCTAGACCGAGATCAGAATGATCATTTAATAGATAGTATAGCATACATCAGTATCTTGTGTCTGTTGGGGTCTGATTGTTTTATTTTTTTTATTTGTGTATCTCTCCCAATAGCTCAAGCATATAGAGAAACATTACGAGAAGATCAGACAGATAATGCTGCCAGAACTGCAGAGACAGGGCCTCCATGAGGAGTACAAGTGGCTGGAGAAGAACACAGAGCCCCTATCTCCGGGGAACGTTGTCACAGCTTCTCTGGGATTACTATCCGTATCTTTTATAATCAGCATGTTCCTCCAATAGATGGAAGTCTGACACTGATCACCGGCAGCCTTACACACTGTATTGTACCGCATACCAGGACAGTCATCAAACAGATCCTTCGAAGGTCCAAAATAAATGCACAATGAAGGGGAAACTATTAAACTGACTTTTCTTATCTTGTTATTTGCTGGTTTTTATGTATGTAGTTGTATCTTTTGTTGCAAAATTCTTTATGCTAAATAAAATAATTAACATGTATAAAATGTTAATTTCAATGGGTATAAAAGACACACATTAAGTCAGATCTATGTTCATTTATGCATTTTTTAAAATAAAAAATAAAAATATGACCTGGTCTTAGTAGAACAGAGTTAGGAAAGGTAGAAGCAGTACAATAAGTATGCTATTAGGAGCAGATAGGTAAAAGAACGACAGCGTTTTTTATCTTTTCTTTCCCGTCAGTAGAAAACACACCAGTGGAACATCTGTGGGGATCATTGGCTTGCTGATGGGAATGCATGGAGGATTCACAAAATATTGCTGTTTCCTATGCCTTTGGGACAGCCAATCTACGGGAAACCATTATGTCAAGCATGATTTGCCACGAGGAGATACCTATAAGCCTGGAACAAGCAGTGTCAAGTTTTTGCCTCTGGTTGATCCCCATAAAATATTTCTGCCACCTCTCCATATCAAGTTAGGCTTGATGAAGAAACTTGTAAAGGCCATGGGTAAATCAAACTCCATGGGTTTTCAGTACTTTGTTGGGAAGTTTCCAAACATAAGCATATGAAGGAAGGGATATTTATAGGGCCACAGATCAAGTCTGTTTTGCAGGATGATGTTTTCAAACAATATCAACAACTGAGCTAGAAGCTTGGGATGCATTCATGGCTGTGTGACTATTTCTTGGGCACAATAAGTCTCCAACATATAAGGAAGGAGTTTAGAATCTACATTATTCATACCAGAAACTGGGCTGTCGCATGTCATTATAAATACATTTCCTGCACTCACATCTAGAATTCTTCCGAAAAATCTTGGTATGGTGAGTGATGAACAAGGAAAATGTTTTCACCAGGACATTCAGTTAATGGAGCACCGCTACCAAGGTTTCTGCAATGGAAGTATGATGTCTGACTACTGCTGGATGATGTACCACGACAATTCAGACAAAGAGGACACAAGAAAATCATACTCTAAGCATTTCTGAAGAAACAATGGTACCTGACTGACACTGTTCAGTAGATCTATACTCCAGTGGCCTTTATTATATTTCACATGGAAGATGTATTAACATTCACTTCAATGGTGCTTAAGTCTTAGGACAAAATACATGCATGTACAATGTTATCTATAATAGTATTAATAACTCAGGAACTGTACGTAGAGAATAACTGAAAACAGATCTGAAAACCGATTGAGAAAAGTTTTTGCTATGGTTTCTGATGATTATCAAAACTAATTTACAATTGACCTGTGTAAATAAACAACTGATGCCTTGCTCTTGTTTCAGTTCAAGAAAGAAGGTCAGGCAGTGGTGGTGAGAACGTACAATCCTTCGCCACTAGACCACGAGGGTGACGCTGCAAGTGTGCCCACAGCAAGCCAAGAATGCTCTGCCTTCTGCTATGATGGCTAGTAATGATGGCTTGTAATAAGTCATGTGACTGTAAAAAACCAACTAATCAAAACAAGTAACAGTTCCAAAGTTCCTAATAAAGTGTGCAGGTCCCAAGGTAATAAATCAATATGCCATGATAAGCATGTGTAGGAGTGGCATATATACAAGTACCGGATGCAGAGACTGGAGAGACCATAGCATATTTTCACTGGTACACCATGATCCCCCTGGCACAGCATTGTATTCCCAACCCTAACCCCTAATCTAACCCAAAGCCAAGCATTAGCACATTTCTGATAAGTTTCAAATAGAAAACCTCAGAACTTCCAATCTGGAATCCAGGCAAATGATGCAAAATTGTGCAGATGGGTTTGTGAAACTGCTGGCAGCTTATTCTGATGGGAAGATAAAGTCAAAAAACAGTCCAAGCCACTTCCTCTAAATGTTCTACCAGAGATACAAAGATAGAACAATGGGACAGAGAGGCATTGACAGTCACGCAAGGGGTCCACAGGGACCAATCAGATATCACGCTAAGCATCCTTCAGGCATTTTGTCCCAAAACCTTTAGAAATCTAGATTACTAAAATTCATGTAAATTTATTTGAATTTCTGTACCCATAACCCCTCCCCTGAGCTACAATATCAGTAAATCATTCACTATTGTGGTGGGGGAGGGAGGCTGACCCTCCTTGGGTGTGGGATTAGGAGTCTAATTTGGTGGGGAATTAGAGCAGACATGGGGTCTGATTTTTTAAAGCTCTTCAAATCTGGAGAAGATAGACTAACATGGGAAAACCAGGGTGATACAAGGACTGGAATGGATTTCTTAAAAACCATTTGCTCTTAGTTGGCAAATGCTTTCAATCCTGAACTGGATCCATTCCCAGTTTGCTGTATCACCCAGGTTTATCCATTGGAGAGTTTAAAAAATCAGGCTCAATGGCTGTAGTGTACGTAGAAGTTTCCCACTTTTGCTGTACCAACACATATTGTATTAATAACAAGTTTTTAATAAATGTCAGAGCACAGATAAGCCCATGGTGTCAACTGGACAGGAAGTGATAATAAATCTCCTCTACAGGGACACAGAGGATGTGACCACCTGACAAGTCGTCTCAACCCCGTATAACTCCAAAAGTGATAAATGTATCTTCGTGCAAATGGTTTTATGTTGTACAGCAAATATTTTAGTTTTTCTGCAGAATTCATAAGTGATAGTGATCTGATGAATGAGGCTGGGGAATGTAATCTTACATTTGCTTATTATTAGATAAATGTGATTAAAAACAAGATAAGTGGGTTCAAATGTGTAATATAGAGAATGTTCTGCAGAACTCAGAGGGTTATGTGATGCATATCTGACCCCTATCTGTCATTCTGCACTTTTGTCCTCATACCACCCATGTATGATGATAACAGTCTTCCTCTTAGGGGCCCTTCAGTTTGCTGCTGTCCAAGCCAGGCTCAAAACTCTGAACTAATGGATAGCAATGCATGCATTTCCATATGTGTTTTATAAGTGGAATTAAAGTTCTAAAGTGGGACTAAAGGTGGCTATTGCATATAGGAACAGGTGATATCCCTTCTGCAAACTCCGTTCTTACCTTCCTGATAGCCACCCAGCTATCAAGTTTTGCTGAGCTGCACATGTGCATCTCAGTGTTGGCTACCAAGAAAACTGGCAATCCCAGCTTTCATTACACATGCCAGGAATGGATCAATACCTGCAGGCCTGTGCGAGTGTTACATGATCCCAGACTGGCCAATATAGATCCTCTGGCTGCAAACCCGCAGACCACATCGACCTGCCTGGACAATACCATCAGCCTGGACAATGCCTCAGGAACAAGCCAATTTTGGGATCAAGGCTCTGTTCTCCCATAAAACAAATGCAAGTCAGGCTTCTTCTTTCACACGCATGGGGTAACTGCTCACAATAAGTCGGTTTTGTAACACCATCACTCTTTGCCTGCTAGTTAGTAAAATCAAGTTCATTTTCAGAGTTT
>NC_092871.1:4282985-4317723 GCF_032062135.1 Pyxicephalus adspersus | reverse complement strand
GATTTATATTTTTACATGCACTTCAAAGCAGTTAACAAAAAAGTGAAATGCCAAAGTATTTTGCACAGAAAATCCATGGCACAAAATGAACAAAAATCTGCTCATCCGATGCACTCATAACCTATAACGGATCCCTAAACCAAAAAAAAAAAAAACAGCACTTGTACCTTTTAGAATTCATTCAGCAGTCAGCCTCTCCCCCAGCAGCAGGTTCTCAAATAGCATAAACACGAGAGAACCCTAAGTAGCATTGCTGTTTAGAGTTTGAACATCCAACATTTGGGTCGGTTCTAAGAACCAAAATTAGTGATGGTCAAACTTGGTGTAGCTCCTCCAGTGATCAACCACCATCATTGTTAGTTATCAATGGGCTGCCCATTGTGTACATTTAATGGCTCCCAAATGTAGTTCACCTTATTAACCAACTGGATGGAAAGGTGATTTCTTCAGATTCAGCCATATGTTGCTTGAACCAAATGTGTCTTTGGGTAACACCATCCCCGGCCATCACTCACATACTAAAGGTCTGTGCACAGCTGACTAGGTATTGCGGTCTGGACCTAATACTGGAGAAGTTAACCCACCCAAAGCTTTACAAAGACTCCAGGCTCTCCGAACCCAAAACATATTTGTTAAACCAATTTGTTAACCAATACAAATCCTGGATGATGTGTGGAGGGTTATTGTGTGTTGGTAACGTAGGTGATGTATACATACATATTCTCATGTTCCAATGCAACAGATCCCTATTTAATGTACAGCGCTGCATAATATGTTGGTGCTATATAAATACTGTTTTTTATTATTATTATTATTATTAATAATAATAATAATAATAATAATATTATTACCAGATTACACACTACAGATGCATTGATCAGCCTGTCTTATGGATGTGTCAACTCAATGACACATACATATGGTTTAGTAAATCATGTCTACAATTAAACAGTAAATAATTATTACTAGAATGTAAAAGCTGCAGCTGTAGCTTCTCCCCCACATCTCAAGGTTACAGACCCTAAAAAAACGAATCTCTTTATCTTCAGATGTCTGGGTTAACCACATATTATACTAAAAAATGTCCAGAGTGAGACATAGACAACTTTGATTTAAAATAATTGTGAAATCGGCAGATGGGCAGGTATGAAACCAGACAGGCAAATAAAAGAAAAAAGAATTGGCAATAGCAGGACAACTTTGCATCAGCAAGAAAATGTATAGCCACAGGAAACTGTTCACTAATTTGCAGGTCGATTAACACGTTTCTGGAATTACCTAAAAAAAAAAAACAACTTTCAATCTGCAGTGAATGAAGTTCGGCTGTTTGTAACCCAAACAATAAACAACAACTCGTTTCGCAGTATTACACGGTTTGCTTCCTCAGGAGCACAATGAAAAAAATAGAAGCCTCATCCAAACATTCTGGAACACAAGAATTAAAATAATTACTTCACAATCTACGAAGGATGGGATGAGGTATTCTATACAATGACTTACACAAAGATGTGTGCAAATGAGCATCATAAGTGTGGCTGTATTTAAAGCTCATACCAGCACATATTTATTAGTAACGTATAGAATAACTGATCACATGGTTTGTAGATTGTGATGGTAATTATTTGAATTGTATTTCAGAATGTTTGCATGAGGCTCCTATATTTTACTCCTGAGGAAGCAGATTATGTAATACCGCAAAACGCGTTGGGTGGTTGCTGTTGTTGAGTTTTTGGCTTGGCTTATAAACAGCACATCTTATATCTATATGCTTGCATAAGACTTCAACTTGTTCATTGTACTTCTGGGGAAGTGGATTGTGTAAACTGTACTGTATAAAAATGAACTTTAAATGCAACACAGTAACACAATTTTTCGTTCTTTGTTTAGCTTAAACTTTGGATCAAAAATGGAATGTGTCAGAGGAAATTAAATATTCATATAATAGTAGCAGAGGAAATTAAATATTCATATAAGAGTAGATGTGGACCATATGGAACATGTGCCTTCTCATGCAGAAATGTGGATCATACAATGTGGGAAGATGGTAACCATATTACCAGCAATGCCGGTCCTTCTAAGTAAATGCATTTGCTCATCTCATAGAAAGCACCCTGGAAGTTTCATTTTTAGCATGTCTGTTTACGAGGAATTATTGAAGTAGATGAATCATTCATATCCTATTTTTAGATGAATGCTATTCCACGCCAATGACAAATCTCAAAATATTTTTTGCTATTTCTGTCTCGTTTTCAGGATGAAGCTTAATGAGACTAGTACTCACTAGTACTTACTCTGCTCATGAACTAGTTCTCGCTAATACTTTAATACTAGTACTTTAGTACTAGTACTCACTAGTACCTACTAGTCTAATTAAGCTTCATCCTGAAAAAGTGGTGTTACAGCACAAAATGCGTCGATGATACACTGGCACTTCTTGCTATAAAGTTTCAATTATGTATTTATGTTGATACTTTTATGAAAAAATGGATGTATGTGTGTATATTGTAATATAGGGACACAGTGATTTCCATTCCGGGGCACTGCAGAAATTAAAGTCTCCTTTACTTACTTTAATTTACTTTTATTATGATGTACCAATAAAATGTTTTAAGCATTTTATATATGCTGTTAAAGTCCCGTTTCTTTGCACATATCAATTTGTGTTTTAGATTTACACAGACTGTTTCCCCAACAATTAATTGCAGTGTTTGAATGCTCATGAGGGAGAAACAAAAATTGTGTTTTTGAGCATTTTCTTGGCAAACCAAAAAAAAAAAGTCAAATGCCACAGAAATCCATAAATACCTCCCCTCCCAAACACACACACACAAAATGCTTAACAATGCCTTCAAACACTGATGGATCCTTTGAAATTATTAAGGCAATTCTGATCATTTTCCAAGGTTTTGGAATATTTTTGGGGGCTTTTCAATGTTTTCTTTTACAAGAAAGAAAGAAAGAAAGAAAGAAAGAAAGAAAGAAAGAAAGAAAGAAGGAAAGAAAGAAAGAAAGAAAGAAAGAAAGAAAGAAAGAAAGAAAGAAAGAAAGAAAGCAAGAAAGAAAGAAAGAAAGAAAGAAAGAAAGAAAGAAAAAAAGAGAAATTGAATGATATAATGGGGATGATTGATAGATGTTGCTTCTATGTAACATTATTTTACACACAACAAGCACAGTTTTGCCAATTAGTGCCTGCTCCCAATGGCCATTGTGTCTGTCTTTTATAAGATATCCAGATTGACATCTGTTCATATTATCTGTCTTCTTTTCTCTTTTCTTCATTTATTTTTTTATTTTTTTACAAAGTAATGAAAAATTCTACTTCTCAACATCATTAGTACGTCTGTGGCAAACACCAGACTTTGGGCCTGATTTTTTAAAGCTCTTCAAGGCTGGAGAAGACACACTTTAATCAGCAAAGCTGGGTGATCCAGCAAACCTGGAATGGATTTCATAAAATGTTTTATTTGTTAGCAAATGTTTCTAATCCTGGACCAGATCCATTCCAGTTTTGCTGGATCATCCCGCTTTGCTAATGAAAGTGTATTCTTTCCAGCCTTGGAGAGCTTTAATAAATCAGGGCCATTGAGTTATGCAATTTTTATAGCACAAAAGATAGAAAAAAATAGTAGAACATGCTATTAGATTGGAATAGCACTGCATAGAATAGCTCTGAAATAATTAGTTTAGGTTCACCACTGAGATGCAAAGTAATAACAATTTGGGGTAATAAATTTGGGGGCTTGTTGTCTCCTTCCTTGCCCTAAGTACTGGCTTACAATAGACATATAGACAATAAATCAGGCTTTTGTGTCCACTACCAGACATTGCCCCTGATTCATCAAGCAGAATCGGATGATCGCTCGCGCATTCGTATTCGCGATCCGAAATCGTACGCCGTCACGCTATTCAGCTACTGAAAAAGCTTGCGGCCGGAGCCACGCATCTCCGGCAGCTTTACACTGGCAAGCTTGCATTAAAAGTCACTGTTCCCCTAAAAAATCATTCTTTCTAATGGCACACATAATCGCGCAGCTTAAATCTAATCGCCTTAATTGGCAGATTCGCGCCCCCTATTGCTGATTATCAAGGCAGGAATCTGGCTGGCAGTGAGGAGGCGAGTGTACGCGCACACTCGAGTCCGGACCGCGGTAAACCGCGATCGCTGGCCGCGCGTACTTTCGCGCTCCCAGCGAGCGCGGATTTTATTAATGAATCAGGGGCATTGTGTTATCCTAATGAAAGAACAAAAGATTTCAGTTGATTCTCAGATTCAAAATGTTATGCGTAGCCCTTTCATTAAAGGCCATCAAGTTTATTCTTTTTTTTAATTTTTATCTTGTAAAGGTTCCTATTATGATAAAGAAAACCAGACATAGAATGCAAAGATTAGCCAGAAGGAACCAGTGGAAAGAACATTAGAGGCTTCCTCAAAGAAGAGGTACCGTATCTTCATGTCATATTTACAAGATAAATCTAGAGAAAGTGTTTGTCCAATATTTAAAGCAGAACGGCAGTAACTGGACAAAGAATGTAAAATCTTCTTCTGTTCTTTTTAGGTCACCCAAACATGCACTGTGCAGCCACAATATTGGATCATGCACCTTCCTGAAAATATGAAACAAATGTGCCAAGATCAGCACTTTTTTTACTTTTAACCTCCCTAAAGGTCTAATTCCGTGCAAATTTCCATGCAAAAAGCGGTACAATTTTTTGCATGGAAATGTATTTTTCATTGTAGGCTGTAATTCCTATTATATGTGTATAATATTTCTTTGTATTGAGTCAATACAGCTATTTTGTATTAAATCCAACACAAAATTATTTGAGTTTCCCGCCAATCTGGCCCCCCCAGCACTGATGCATGTGCCAACGTCCCCAGGAAAACCATGTGGATCTCGTCTCTGCATTGTGCGGCTGAAGATTGAGGAGAAAGTAGGTCAACGGGGTACAACAACAAAGCAAGGTAAGTGGTGTTTTTTTTTTAGTTTAAAGCAACCCCGAGTTTGATTTGGGATTACCGCCTTTTTGCAGGTTAAATCAACTCCAAGCCACACTCGGAAATACTGCTAGGGGTTAAGGAATACCCTAGAGATCGGATATGTGTAGAAGGAGCAGCCCACAGCTTCCTGTGATATGTAACGTATGTATCCCAGGAGGCTGCGGGTTTCCCATTTAAGCTTTATCACTGTGGCCACCTAAACCCGAGCCACCTGGCTACAACTCCCCCCATTTCAGGTTCTGCAGAACTTTTTTTCAATTTCTGACCTAGAAGTGGGATATAGTGCCTGGCCTACCCACTCTGGCCTAGATCCCAAATAAGAGCCACAGTTCTGCAGCAACACAAATACTATTATTATAAGTATTACTATTATTAGTTAGGCCCTTTAATCCCTTTTTCAGGCAAAATTGGGGTAGATGATACCAAATACCCTCCAAATTCGGCATCATATGTTTCATTCTTCTACAAATAATAAATGCATTTATTTAGATACTTAAACAGCCTTACATCAGTTTATCAGTTGAACATTTCTGCATAATGCCACATTTGGTCTCAATATTACACAAGAAGGCTGACATATAGTAGGCACAATGCAGCAATCATAAGACAAAATTATACACAATAACCCACATAACTGGTGGCTGAACCCACAAACACAGCTTTCTGATTATCTCCGTATCTGGGCTGTACTGTCAATTCTCAGAAGCAGCTTACAGACGGAAATATCTCAGATTGAAGAAGATAAACTATTTTTTCATGCAACTAGTTTAAAAAGCTGATATTGGTTATCTGTGTGCATCTAGTTTGTAGATTCAATTTTTTATTTTAGTGTGTGCAAAAAATGAAAAGTAGAATCCAAGACCTATAGCTCAATATACTATGTATAAGTATTTCAGGACATGCAAACAACTAGAACAGAAATAGAAGTTGTGGCATAATTTGCTTGGAACGGGAAAATCAGTTCTATTCTCAGTACTCGTAGGATGGGTCCACTTATGTCCCACAAAATTTCGAGTCACGCACCACACCTGCGCATGTTGTTTCTTGGTAGGTCATCTTTTTTATTCCTGACCCTACTGGTATCAAAGTATTGCTATCAAAGAGGCTGGGGGACAGCAGGGAAATTTACCCGCAGACTAGTACATAAGGGATGCTGGGTTGGTGCCTCTGGATTGAGCGATTTCCAAATAGTGTAGGACTATGAAATGAGCACAGAATGAGCACAGAATATTCAACCAAGTAATATTTGGCATTAAAATTTGACTTGATCAATGTCAAATTGAATCGAATCTGCTTTGACAGATCTAATTGACAAATTTTTCCCCAGAAATAAAAAAAAATATAAAAAAAGTCTGCTTTTTAAACCAGACCCTTTAAAAAGCTTGGAATCTTTATGGATAGAAAATGGGGGCATTAGGATTGTGCATGTGTCCCTAATCCTATCAATGGAAGGTCCTCTGGTATTGCCAAAAAGGGAGAAAAAGAGAAAAATGATGACCTCTTTCCTTCGACAAAACTGGTTTAGGAATGCTTGACCCCCAGGTTTGCTTATTTGGTAAGGCAATTGTAAAATGCAATTCCTTACAACTATCTAAATCACTGAGTATATATTTTTGATACAATTGAGGGCTGATTGATCCCCACTCACCTCCAGCAGCGGCAGGGGCAATCAGAGAGGAACTCATCCTTATAATGTGACCTTTGTGTGGGTATGCAGGTGGGTAACTTATTTAGAATTAGGAAGCCCCCTTTTAAAAGGAGAGCAATCAAATATCCACTAGTTCACCCTGGGTCATGAGTACAGGGGTATAAAACACCCATTAATCATTCTCATAATGAATTCCTATCATTTTAGGACGTATTGTGTAGATATAGAGGAAATAAAGGAAATTTTGTGTATATATCTACACAATATGTCCTAAAACAAATAATACAGAGGTGGCTCTACAAAACTTACTCTAAGCAAAGATAAGAGCCAACACCCATCAATGAATTCCTATCCATGAATGTTCCTCTGTAACCTGGATGACCAGAAAAGAAAGAGGGCAAAATCCATATTTTTGCCCTCATCCTGAGCAATGAATAAAGACATATGGTGGTCTTCCTATTCCATTTTGATGCATTTCATGTTAAAGATTTAGTTGTTTTGGTGTTTTAATGCTCTAAAATTAGATGCCTTTCAAACATCATCCATTCAAGGATAATATTAATTGGTGATATTTATGAATGATAATAACACCATGTGGACAAACACTCTATCTAGGGCCCCCAAGCCTGCATCTTATATGTGCAGGCCTCGGGGTAAAATGCCCTGTTATCCCCCAACCTCTTCTGAGTGCAATGCTCAGAAACAGAATAATCTGTGTGACTGCACTGAAATATGTGGTTTGTGCTGCCAGTGATATTGCAATATACAAATTGTATGTCTTGTATGTGATAAAGCCTCAGCACAGAACATCCGGCACATTGACTGGTGCTGATATAGATCGAGTGAGTCAAACAGATGCTTTGAGAACCATGATTTTTTCCATATAAAATATATAATTGCTATTTTTTGTAAGAGTGATATCATTACTCCAAACATTTATTGCAGAAATTAACATTGCATGAATGAGCAGGTGGTCCGATTCACTGGAAGTTACAATATGCAGCATTTGCTTGGAGTGACAATGCAACTTTTGGAGTAATTTGGGGATTTTTTTTCCTATGTAGCTGTTTTGCCCTGTTGTCAGTGTTTTGTTCAAATGCTCAGTTTATATTTAAAGCGGAAGTAAACTCAATGGTGGTTGGTGAGCTTCTGTCATAATCAGCAACTTTGTATAGCATTATGGCACAATTACACAATTGGCACATAATTACCCTGTGCAGTAGTCCTGTAGCAATGACAGGTCCATGAGAAGCACAAATTGCTCATTGATCAAGGTTGGGAAACTTTCCCTGGATGGAGCTTGGACAAAAATGTCTCCATTCGTATGCAGGGGATATCAGATAAATCCTAAGCTTTCAAGTCGATCATGCACTCAACCCAAACATCCATCACTTGAGATGAAGATACCAAAAACAAACATCTCAGATTCGGCAAATCTAAATGATATAACTGTCATTGACTGTCTCTGGATATTTCAGCAAGAAGGCTCTGACAGCGGTCACACAGGGGCACACAGGTTCTCCTCATTCTCTTTTCCAGAACTTTTATTGGATATGAGAGGGGGCACATACGTTCGCTAAGCGTTTTCCTATCTAGGCAGGTTGGGTTCCTATTGACAGTTCAGGTTTTATTATTGCAGGAGGGAGGCCAGGGTGGTGGGCAAGTAGTCCAAGATACTCAGTAAATGCCTGGTTTTGCTAGCTCCAAAGCCAAGTGTGTACTCAAACTTAACTTGCCCTATAAAAATGGAGTGGTTCAACCACCTGCCAACCCTTCTATGTGAATAAACCCAAAATCAAGGCTCCTATGTGGAAAGGACTACAGTGATAGGAGTCCGATTGTCCATAGTTGTCAACAAGAGTAATAAAGGTTAGAAAAGAAGAGAATTGCTTTAAAATGGAACAATACTAAATACTATAGTCAGGTTATTCTGTTTTAGTTTACTAACCAGCAGTGTTTCTCGACTTTTTTAACACGGGGGAACCCTTGGAATAACTTTATACTCTTTAGGGACCCCCTGTTAAAATTACTATATTCACAGCTCACTAGTGTGGTGGTCAGTGGGAAGAATGCCTCTTACATTGTGGCCGTCATTGTGGAAGAAAAGACCATTGGAATCTGTAAAACTTACCTAAATTCTCATTGCTCAAAGAACCCCTAGCAATCTTTGGAAGAACCCCGGTTGAGAAACACTGGATGAACAAGATAAAACCATGAGCTGTCACATAGGTCCAGATCTGCAAAGCTGTTGTGATATACAAATGGAAAGAGCTTGCTCATTTTTCTCTTTGTATTGTATATAACAATTTGTGTAAAATAAATAAAATCAAAATCATAAAATAAAACATGGAAATATATTTATCTATGGGCAATCCTAATAAGTTTAGACAAAAGACAAAAATTGATGTTTGAAGATCTAAAAAGCCTTTATTTCAAGAAAATGCAACACACATTTTGGACATCTGACCAGGTGAATCTTCAATGGGACAAACAGATACTAAGCCATCTTTCATCATAGACTTTGCTAATTACTAAACTTAAAAAAAGCAGCATTTTTATTTCCCAACAAATCTTAGCGGATCAGTTTACTTTAGTGACCTCAAAGCTCACAACTGGTTGAAGATGAGTAGGTCTGATAGCCATTTTTATCTTAACGTTGAGAAATTGTCCTTGTCATAGAGCCATTAAAGGAAACAAATACATTTGATTGTTTAGGTGAATACCAAGCAATGACATTTTGCCAAAATACAAGGCAAAGTTATTTGATGCATATCTTCCAGCGTTGCTTTATCACTTAAAGCCAGGTCAAAATCTATGAACTGCCGCAGAATGGAAACGCTTTGTCTTCGTCGTTATAGGAATTGTATTCTTCATTGGGGACATTTCCACAGCATATGTTCAATGGACCGAAACAATTTGAGAATTCCTGGAAAAGCACCACGAACTGAACCATTTTGCGTGGAACTGTAAAATTCTCACATATTTTGATGTTTTCCTTTGAAAAAAAAATGTATTATTACAATATCAAAGAATAAATTGTGAATTTTCCATCATTTCATGCCCTGGAGACACAATAGTGTGACCACTTTGAAAGGTTTTCCTTCTATATCTATTCTGATTGAAGCATGTTGGATTGATCACGTTCTCTCCCAGGTAAATGGTTAACAGGATAAGTAGACAGGGCGTATATCAAGAGTGGAGACAAGAAATAAAGAAATAAAACATGTTTTTTTTTTAGATACTAGGGATGAGCGAGCCACTTTTTAAAACTCGATCTCGGGGCGAGCTCGGCCGTTCTCACTTACCAAAATTGTAAGCGAGAACGGCCGGTGTAAATTCGCCAAACAAGATCGAATTTTAAGGCTGCATTCATTGATCAGCTCAGTGTGCGATCCCCAGCACTAGAGGTTAAATGGGAACAAGTCTCCCCTCCCCTCCTCTTAAGCGTCATCAGGATTTTCCTTTCCTCGGCCAATCAGAGAGCACTAGATGTTTTGAATGCTACTTGTCCCCATTTACCCTCTAGTGCTGGGGATGCACACAGTATTCCCAGGGCTGTATGAATTAATGCAGCCCTGGAAATCATCCTGTAATGATTTCCTGAAATTTTACGATGGGTTCGCGAAATCGGTTCACTGAACATTTGCCAACCCATCGGAAGTTCGAGGGAATTTTAGCGAGCATGCCGGAGGCATTCTCAGTCATTCCTATTAGATGCATCTTAAAAGAGAATCTTTAGCCCACTATTAAAAGTGTGTGAACTAATTATAGTTAGACATGAGGCTGATTTAGTATTAGAATTCACATATCAATATTCTTGCTTAATGCAGTGAAAGAAAATTAGCAGCCAGCTCAGTATTATTAAGAATTTGGAGCCACTAAGTGGATGTAGTATTTGCATATTCATACACATATAAAGTACAAATGGCTAATTCTCACCCGCCTGTCCAGCTTTACAAGGGTCCATTAGCATCATGACCATCAAAACTCAACAGCCTACATTAATGTTTCTTCACCAATAACATGGGAGAACCCTTGAAATAACTTTCAGGTCTTAGGGAACCCCTGCTATATTTTCTATAATAACCACAGCTCACAGTAGATTAGCATGATGGCCATTGGGAATAATGTCAATTTTAACCGATAGTAACATTCATACCTGTAACTGTTTGCAGCTTTTTCTTAGTTTATTCACACAGTCATCTATGTCCTGGGTGATATTATGTACATCATCAACAGCTTTGCCAATATGTTTGGTTCCATTTTGGAATATATCTAGGAATGATCCAGCACATTCACTTTCCTGTTCCTGAACAATAAAAAACAAAAAATGTTTTAAATTCAGTTTTTCACCAGCATAATCTAAAAATTACTATTATGTTACTATTCTGCAACATTGACCATTCTAAGGATAGAAATAGCAACGAGCAAATCCAACAAAATGTAATATACCTGGATGGTGGTAATGATAGACAGCTGTGAAATGTGCTAATAGACATACTACAAGTATTATGAGAATAATATAGAAGCAAGCTGAGCATTGCTATGTGGGACAACAGACAAATATACAAAAAAAAAACATTTTTACAAAATTCTGTACAGCAGGGAGAGTTCTTTTTGTGCTTTTTACAACAGCAGTAATTTCATGGTCACCAACAGTGACAGTTCATTCTTTCTTCACATTTTGTTTTCTTTTACACTTAGTTTGGTTTAAATAAAAATACAGAACCCCAAGACAATATTGTTTATAATCACATCAATCCTTCTTTAATATTTATATTTGTTTTAGCAGTGATATTTGATGCATCATCAAACACAACTATTCCTTGTTTGACTGGCAGAGAGAAATTGGCAAACGTCTGCCTAGACTACCCCTGTTCTCTTATACCCCCATCTGTGCCTTGTGTTTCTGCATTTGGGTTTTTGAATGTTATTTAAAATATGTCCCGCTGCTGGCCAGTTTTTCCACAGTTGTATCTCCTGAGGCTTGATGCTTTCAATTCTTGTAGGAAAGCTTTTGGTGACATTGGTCTCTGCTATCAAGCATGTTATTGTTTGCCTAAATTATTTAGAACTATCCTGTTACTGGATGATTTTTACGAACCCATATCTCATGAGAATGCATGCTTTAATTCTTATGGGATTACACGTGTTAATGGCTTTTGTCTTTGCAATCAAGCATGTTCTTGCTGATATAAAATGCCCTCCCACTGGCCAATTTTTTAAACATCTGTACCATCTGAATGTGGATATTCTCAAATTTAAAACCTCTCTCTACTTTATGTCTCTGCATTTAGACCTGTTATTGTTATTTAGGACTGTCCTTTCACTGACAGATTTTTACACAGCTATTACACAATGTAAATGGGAAAAATTAGTAGCTTTGGAGATGCCATAAAGTTGTATGTGGTGTATTGGACCAGTACCATTTTTATGGACAGCAACAGAGACTGTTACCTCTCCAGTACCTAAGTCACAAGAGTATTTTTGTTTTACAACTAATTTGGCTTATAGAAAACTTCTGAAGCCCAATTCAATATTGTTTAGTGATAAATGTTTTTTTTTTCATCATGCAGAACTATTTCTGCTTTGATTGGCAGAAAGAAATTGGCCAGTGGTCCACTGAGGATGCTCTTTTTCATTTACACCATTTATGCCTCTGCGTTTAAGCTTATTCTTGTCATTTAAAACTGTCCTGTCACTGCTCTATTTTTACACAGCTGTATCTCCTATAGATTCATGCTTTTTATTTTTTTAGGAAAACACCTGTAAATGGCTGTGGTTTTTGCAGTCAGGCTTACTCCTACTGATTCAAAATGCCCCGCCACTGGCCAATTTTTACACAGCTGTACCATCTGAATGACAACACAGATCTAAAATCTGAGCGCATTTCTGTACTTTATGTCCCTGCATTTGAGCCTGTTTTTGTTGATTTTCCTGCTTCTGTTATACACCCCTGTATGTGGGAATTTGGTGGAAATTGGCCAGCAGCAAGGCAATTAAAATCTACAAGTTCTCGAGAACTTATAGAAAACCAGGATTAAAAGGTGTTTTTTTGTACTTACTAATGCAACCTCCACATCTAAGGTCTTTTAAGCTTTAATACATTACGTTTTTGTTCTTTGGAAATTCTTTTTTTTTTTTAGTTTCCTCACAATTGAAACAAAAATTGACCTATAAGCAAAAAAAAATTAAAAAAAAATATATATATACACAATTTCTTACCATAACAGATTTTTTAGGACATATCTCGTGAATTTTAAGATCATTCTAAAATTAAAAAACAAAACAAAAATTATATCATGTAAATAACAGTTTTTTTTTATAATGTGATATAGGACAAAGAACTGTTACATTAGGCCAATACTTATCTTAGGGCTTTATTTAGAAAGCAGTGAATCTGACATTCACTGCAACATTCTCTGGTGCAGAATACAATTAGTACCATTGAAATTCCCCCAGGGAATGTTTGAGGGATTGTCAAATTCACTACTTTATAAATAGATCCCTTAATATCATTTAGGAATGACCTTTCAATTTTCAACTTGTTTCTTGCTAGAATTTAGTAAAACAATCAAACCATATCAATGCTTCTTGCAACTATGGCAAAAGTACTCGGTGTACAAAGGGTTTCAGAATTCCCATTCGCTGATTCCTAAATGAGGACCCCTGATTGGCTGTTTGCTTTCCCAGCTGCAGGGTCAAAATTAATTGCAGGAATCCCCTTTTATAGGAGATTCATTTCAAGTAAAATGCATTAAAGGTAATGCAGCGGTGCTGAGGCTGCAGTTTTTTGAATTACAGTACCTAAGGTGCTTACCCAATTAAAAATAAATAAGGCCTATGTGAGCTAATTAATTAGGTACTTAAATACTTAAATTTAACCTGCCAAATTCATCCTTTCCATTCTATTGGAAAGTGGTTAAAGCATGTAATTCCTCAACGAGCACCAATGCAGCATGCATGTTGGTGCAATGCAGTGCCATTGATTTTCTATGGCCTTTTAGGATCAGAATACATCAGCTCTGCGCTGCAGCACAATGTACAGTTTGCATTGCAGTGCTCTCCCCCCTATAAAAGATTATGTTAAAGTTTGAAGAGATTTAACAAGCGTGTTGCAGCAAATCGTTAATGGAAAGTTAAGGTAAAAGCATCCCAATTAGCTTGCATTTTAAAAATGCAGGAAAACCTGCATTAGTATATACAGAATTGGAGCCGCAATGAAATCAGCCACACATTTTGCACTGTTTGTAGTTCATCAGAAGAACGTTTCTCCATCACAACCCTAATTTGACTCACAAACTTTCACAATTGGTTGCATTATTATCACAATGATCATTGCTATCAGTATGGAGGCTGAAACTTACCTTCTTCTCAAGCTTCAAATGCAGTTTTTTTAGTAAATTAGAAACTGTACGTATATACTGCTGCGGACTGTATAACGTGATGGAAGAGACGCTCATGGAAACCATAAAGATGTAGAACATTCCAATATAAACGCCTGCGAGCTTTGTGTGACGCTCCATTGTGCAGCTAAAATTCAATGCAAAAATAAAAAGCAGGCTCCTTTATTATATATCACAACCAAAGGAAATTGATTTTTTTTTTCACCGTTACCCAAGAAATTGATCTGATTTTGAGGGTTGATAGGGTAAGAGGGCGGAGTTTGGCTATTACTATTTGTTACTTTTTTTTTGTTTATTTTTTTTTTTATTCCTTTTTTTGCACTAACCAATTAAACCCACAAGTCTTAAGAAAAGCAGTTAAATACTTGCAGCTGATTTACTAAAGGAATTCAGGCTGTATCAATCAAAGAATATCAATCATGTGCAAGGAAATCAAGAGGTTTTTTTTTTTTTTGCAAGTGCAAGTTTTTTTTTCTTTACACATGATTAGTAGAGGAGTTATGCACTTCCTCTAAGAACTTTGCAGGAAGCACTGACCGGAAAAACCTTTTATATTTCCTAACTATTTAAAATACTATCCCACAATTGTCAGATCCGGATTCTGTCCCTGACCATTTTATAGTGAGCTGCACTGATATCATTCCATCATAGAATAGTAAAAGGTAGGTATGGGATTTTTTAGGCATCTGACAACATCAATATAATAAAATCAACAAACAACAAAAACAAAGTACTAACAATAAATATAGAACAATCAAATAATAAACCCCATAAACCAGGGGTGTCAAACTCTGGCCCTCGAGCCAAATCTGGCCCACAACATTCTTTTTTTTGCCCCCCCCCCAAAAAAAAATAATAAATATGAACTGCAGCTGGCCCGCCGCTGCACTGAAATAGTGCTGCTACTACAATTCCCGGCATCACTCGCGTCTATAGACCAGCGGGCTCTCTGCCTATGCATGGCCCTGCATTGAACTGTTTTATAGACGCCAATAATGCTGAGAATTTTATGTAATGCCGGGAACTTTAGTAACTGAGCTATTTCAGTTAAGAGGGAGTTGCAGCGGCGGGCCACTCATAAGATTTAGCTCCACATTGGCCGCGTCTGGCATTTCCAGCACTCCCCCTCAGCTGTACTTTTCCTCGCTACTCCAAGGTATGGACTTCAATGGTTGGATTTTCATAGAAGAATATTGTGATTATTATTGTTATCCTGTGTTTTGCATTTTGGATTGAATTTTAACTCAGAAGGCTACAAATAGAGAAAGAGGCACAGGATTATTTCCGAAATAAAATAGGAAATATAGGCCTGTTCCAGATTGAATGTGAAGCAAAACCTCTTTGTTTCCGTATGAAGAGGTTTTATATCTAATGAGAAGGAAAAACTTCCTGAATTTTTTTCAATAAATTTCAAAGTTGGCCTGCAATCTTGTCTGTTTTTAATTTTGACCCATTGTGTATTTGAGTTTGACACCCCTGCCATAAACCATCTATATGGGGCTGGAAAATCAAAGTTATATGTATATATATATGTATATATATATATATATAACTTTGCCATATATACACCAAACTAATATTATTTTATGAACAAATGCAGGACAAAATTATATATTTAGAATGGATCTATAGTCTAAATATTGATGGCAGGAAGATTTTTTTTGAGTAAGATTATCTCTCGGTTACTCAAAATAACTGCTCATCAGCCTGCCAGCTCATCTTCTTCTAAATTCTGGCAGGCCTTTGTCCTGGGATGAATAAACTCCTATGCTTATGTGTGGTCTTTGCATAATCAAGATGGTCAAAAATGCCAAATCTAGATGAAAACCAGATAAAGATGGTGGATGCAGTGACACATTTACTATAGCCATTGCAATATTTGAAGGGAGTTAAGTACAGTGATTTAGTACTTTGACCAAAAAAAGGAACATAGTAAAATAACATTACTGCCAATATATATATATATTTGTATGAATGTATGTATATATTGGAATAATCCAAGTATATAATCATACATTCCAGCAGCCCACTTATGGTGTATTTCTCTGATGCATTTCGCAGATTGTGTCTGCTTTTTCAGTATATATAATAATTGTGGTAAAAAGAAGGTTGGTACTGTGCAACAAAACAATGTGATAAATACTGTAGTAATAGTGGGGTGCCGGATGATGACAGCTACTATCATTTGTTGGGAAGATTGGCTTAGCCCTATTATACTTATCAATTATAGGTGTTGTGCGGCTCATTAAAAAATACCAATTCCAATTCTCAGAACCTCTTATTGTAATGTGCAATCAAACCCTGGGAGCTTTTATAAAAGTGATTAATGACATCAACATACTCCACATGTGCTTGAAGCTACAATACAAAAGGGTATACTACTTTAAAATAACATTTATAAACTGACATATTTGTCTGGTAAATATGTTTTACCCAACAATAAATTTACAACCTATACTATAGGCATGAACTAGTAGAAAATGTTCACTTAGGTGAATGGGCCAGACTTATCAAAGACGGAAGAAGATGGACTATGCTAGGAGAACCTGCTAGGAGAGTGATCCAGCCAACCAGGAATTGCCAAATATTAATTTGCTATTATTTGGCAAATGTTTTTAATCCTGGGCCATTCCGGGTTTGCCGGATCACATATTTTTTTTAAGCATTCCATACTCATGCATGCCGATCGTCCTAGGTGACACCCACATGTGATGCTGAGCCCTTGTGATTGAAATGAGATGCAATAAATAAAAGGTGCCGGTCCAGGACGGGTAGACTGGGGAGGGGGGGCTAGATGGTGGTGAACATTCTCCGGCCAGGACATGAGGCGGTTTTGTCTGATTTGCTGCAGATTCCAATGCACATGGTGAGAAGCTCACAGGAAGCAGTTCAATCAGAGGAAGCTGTTTTAGTCCAAGAGAGGAGCAGGTGCAACTGTGCAAGACTGAAGGGGAAGCCAGAAGGCGGATTTAATGAAGGGGAGGATGGAGGGAGGATTTAATAAAGAGGAGGATGGAGGGAGGATTTAATGAAGGCAAGCTTGGAGAACAGATTTAATGAAGGGGAGGCTGGAGGACGGATTTAATCAGGGAAAATTGGAGTTTGATTTTACCAGTTCTATCAAAAAGAATTATATTAAAAATGTTCCAGCAGGTTTATTGAAATTTACATGCAAGCTTTGTCAAATGTAAGTATTTTTCATTTATTTCTACATAACGAAAAATTGCATTTCTCATAATATTCTTTATTTACGAAACGAAAACACAATGAATTGTATCATTTGTAGGCATGAGCGAGCAAATTTTTTAAATTTGGTCTCGCGGCGAAATAGGCCATTCTTGCTTACCAAACATGTAGGCGAGAATGGCCTTTGTAAATTCGGCCGGCAAGAAAAATTTTTGGGACCTGCAAGACCAATCAGGGGAGTTTCGCTATCCAGGAACACAGTGTGAGTCTCACTGGCTGCTCATGAATGAATGCAGCGTGGGAAAAATCCTCTGATTTTTCCCACGTCTGCTTTCATTCAAAAACCCAAGCCGCATGACTCGCTCTGAGAGGAGGAGTATTGCAGCTGCATTTATGAATGGAGCCGTGAGAATCCTCCTCTCAGTGAGAGATCCCCGGGCACTACAGCTCAGAATGAGGGCTTTTTTTTATTTGTTAACTGGATGTCTCTGAGGACGTACAGGATGCTTTTGCCACCAGGGATTCCCTAGTGAATGTAATAGGCATGGCACCTGTGCTACCGGATATACGGAGATGAAATGAATTTCCATGACACCCAAAGCTAACATTGGGCCAGGAATAAGCTGATTCTTGGTGATTCATGGGGTTTGAGAAATCACCCTTGCAGCCATTAAAGAGAGAGAATAGATTCAATATTAATTGGATTATTACAGATTATTTTTTGAGCAATGCTTTGTCACGTTAAGCTAGGGTAAGCTTTGGCAATTCTAGGGCTTGCCACAAAATCGAAATGTGGCAGATTGTGCTCTTCACTGATCTCGTATTCTTGGAAGGGTGAATTTCCACATATACTGAATATTGCAGATTGGGAGAACTCCAAGAACCCATTCACGAAGAGTAAAATTCCCTCCTTGCATAAAAATGCATTGCATGATTGGTTGTGTTCTTTTAAAAAAAGAAATGAAAATATAAGTGAATGTGTTATGAGGGTGCAAACACAACAAAAAAAAAATTACAAAGTCTGTAATGTAATGTAATGTATTAAAGGCAGGTTGCATATTCATTTATAAAGGTTATCAGATACTGTTCAATCAAAATGTCCCATGCAGACAGCACACTGCAGAGTCAGGCTCTCTTCTCTATAATAGTCTGACAAGCCCTTTGCACAGTAATGCAATCAGCAGTGCTCATTGTGGTTCATAACATGGAGGACTGATTAAGACTTGAGAGCTACATTTGGGGTGAATTCATTCATTGAGTGTGTATTTTAGCCCATTTTGCCTGGAACCCCAACTATATTGTCTCACTGCCTGCCTCGCATTACTTCATGGATACCTGACCATCCTTACCTGCAATCTGCCTTGATCATTGCCCCTACTAGCTACACATAATCATGATGCAAGTTGCTAGATTCCCACTGGTTTTATGAAATCCACATCAGTGATAATTATCACTTGTCTGAGACGTCTATATCTGTGAGAAACTTTACAAATATACCTAGTTTACTCTTTATCATGATCCAGACATACTAGTTGGTTTTGCATGTTGTTGCTACCCCTGAGAAATCCCTTTCAGGCGAAACGCGTTGGGTCCTAAATTAACAACAAGTGACCACTTTCTAGATAGTATACCGACTGATTTATTTTTGGATACTTAGATTTGTTAGTAGTATACTTATATAGTCTCTAATACTGGCCTAAATTAAACTATCCTTATATTATAATATTTTGTCATATTTTAACTTGTGTCTCAAGTAAAAACCTCAGTTACATGCCAAAAAGCCCTTTTGTCTCCCTGATTCTTTACCTTCCCAATAAGGGTTGGCATAACTATACATAGCACTTGATGGTTATTTATCATTGTCTAGACAGCCAACTATCCTTTCCTGCCGCCACAACCTGGACCCTGATCCTTGCTTGCTAAACATTCTGACTTCTTTCTAAACTGAACTAATATATCATCTACCTCCTCTGTGAAGGCCATGGCCTGGTGACATCTTGTAGCAAAGAAGTTCAATGGCGATTGCTCCGCTACCCTGATTGCTGTTGTCACCCTGTAGTATGTGTTCCTGGATAGAGTTTCTCTATCCAGGAACACTGAACTCCTGTGTACGTGGATAGAGAAATTCTATCCAAGAACAGATACAATTAGTAAAGGGCTGCAAGAGCAATCTATCCCAAAAATTTGGTCCTGCCGGCCGGAATTACAAAGGCTGTTCTCGCCTACATAACCTGATGAACGCAATGGAGGCTGCAATGCTATTTGCTGGCTGCCATGCTTATCCGCTGGCCCAGAATGAACAACTTTGAGTAACTAAACCGGATTTCTGACTTTTCTGAGTTGCATACTTGTTCCAAGTTCTTTCCCATGGCAATGGATATTTCTCAGATTTTTCTAACAGATAGAAACCTGCTTTGAGACAAATACTAAACCTGTCATTAAAACATATTAGTCATCCGGTTGTTTGCATTTGGTGAAAGCAAAAATAACAACAATCTAAGCTTAAACAGCAGTGCAGGGTGAGGAGATAATGTAAGGGGGAAGGGATACCACTGACGCATTTCGCAGTATAGTATCCTTAATGTAAAATATGTCAATGACCCCCGCTGCCATAGGGCAGAACTAAACGTTTACAAAAATTACTTTATATGATTATCTCCTATTGTTTCTCTGTGTTCATTTTTCTTATTGATTTATCATATTTCCTGTATACTCAGATGCTGCTGGTTGTAAGTGGGAAGGGGATACCACAGACGCATTTCACATTACAGTATCATTAATGCAAAATGTGTCAGAAATTAGCACCTGCTGCTGTATAGAGAAGAATTAAACATTTGCAAAAATTACTTTATAATAATAACTGAAATCATTTCACTGTGTTCATTTTTCATATCTATTTATTCTATTCCCTTGTACTGCAACACTGATTTCTGGGAAATGTATTCAATGCGCCTCCTACATTCCCTTTCTGTTTTCATCCCACTCTTTTTTCTAGCCTTGTAATATTTTTTATGCTTTAAATATTGATGACCAGGGAAATTTGCAATAGCACTGCCAGATGTGCGTTGTATGGAGCACTGCATGTGTTTGCATTGTGGCAAGGCAATCTAATCATGAATAGCTCTGGTCATTGTAATGCATGCCGATGGTGCAAAGGACCAACATATATACCCAGCGTTACCATGCATTGCAGTGTCACAGACCAATAGTGGGAAAAGGGCTATAATGAAAGAAGTTTGCATAATCTCAGTGTGCAAAATCTGACTGATTTGCTGGATTGATGGTAAATTGATTGATGAGTTGTGGCATTGTCACCAAAGTTTGCTGGGAGAAGGAGGTGAGGTGTCAAAAATACTTTAATTTTTATTTTCTGAAAAACACAATGCCCTTTTACACTTTTTTCACCTGGGACATGATGCTCAATTGCACAATTTCACAAACATAACATTTCTGACTGTCCTTAATTCCTAGTATAAACATTGTTTAAACATTTTTATCTGCATTCTTGTTTCAGCAACTCTGAAAATACCAAACGAATGGGTGAGCAGGACAGCCAAACATCTTGACAACTGCAAGGCTTCATACTTCTTTACTACAATATCAGCTCTCTGTTGTAGATGGAGAGCTGTGATTCATAATTGGTGGATGAAGAATAGATTTTTGATTTGTGAATGAGAACTTGTGATTTTTGATTGGTGGATGAGGAGCAGTAATTTGTGATTGGTGAAGAGCAGAGGTTCGTGATTGGTGAAAAGGAGTGATTTGTGATTGGCAGATGAGCAGCAGTGATTTTTGATTGGTAGATGAGGAGCAGTGATTTGTGATTGGTGGATGAAAAGCGGTGATTTGTGATTGGTAGATGAGAAGCAGTGATTTGTGATTGGTGGATGAGAAGCAATGATTTGTGATTTGTGGATGAGGAGCAGTGATTTGTGATTGGTAGATGAGAAGCAGTGATTTGTGATTGGTGGATGAGGAGAAGTGATTTGTGATTGGTGGATGAAGAGTAAGGATTTGTGATTGGTGGATGAGGAGCAGTGATTTGTGACTGGTGGATGAGAAACAATGATTTGTGATTGGTAGATGAGGAGCGATGAATTGTGATTGGTAGATGAGGAGCAGTGATTTGTGATTGGTGGATGAGAAGCGATGATTTGTGACTGGTGGATGAGGAGTGGTCGTTTGTGATTGGTGGATGAGGATCGGTGGTTTGTGATTGGTGGATGAGAAGCAATGATTTGTTATTGGTGGATGAGGAGCAGTGATTTGTGATTGGTAGATGAGGATCAGTGATTTGTGATTGCTCAGTAGTAAAGTTGAGTAATGAAGCTACAAACTGGGAAACTCTATCTGAGAAAAGTTGTGACCTTTTGCAGGCGGCCTAAATTTGTAAGATTTTAGGATTATCAACTAGCAGATTGAACGGCGGGTATCCATATCAGTAGGGAGGTCGTCTTCTTTCTGTATATAATAATCATCGCATGCTTTCATAAGTTCCCTGGTGAAATCGCTAAATGCGTCCACAAATGTCACTACTCCTTGATCGCATGTACAATTTTTGCATTTTTCTTCCTTTGTGTTCTAAAAAAAAAATATTAATTACTGAGAATAATAAACAGCTATTACAATGTTACAATCTGATCAATAAGGCAGAGGAGACTGAGGAAATTCATAATTTCTGCCTGCAGCACGCTGTTGACGTCATCTCAGCCTCAAGAAAACAGCAAAGGACGGCTTTATAATGCTGTTGCTGTGTTTGCAAACAAAAAAATGTCAGGAATTTATTACTGTAGACGTAACTATACCGATATCTGTAAGAGTTTATTATTATTTAGCCGTGTAATGTGCTGGGATTTTATGAAATATACATTTGGGACTTTATTTGTAAAATATTACCTCTTCAATTCGCTCATAAAATTTAAATCTTGTGCTGTGCACTTTTGATGATTAGCCACTAGGTGGCAGAATGAGTCATTGTTTTAATAGGGGAGCTGTAGAAAACAATGACCATAGAATTCACCACCAGCGAACTTCAGAGAATTTGGCTGGGGGAATAATTTATAAATAGAGCCATTCGAGTCTTAACTAAAAAAATTTGGCTAAAATTACCCAGGTGATGGAAAATTTTCCCTAAGGTTTTATTTTCTAATTCAAAAAAATGATTCAGATAAAAAAATGAATCAGGGAATTCAGAAGCCATCCAATGATAAGAGGTCATTTTTTGGGGTACCAGTGGGTTGTTGATTGGTTAGGGAATAAAAGCTCAAAAAGTACCAGTTGTATTGGATGTACCAAATATTGAACTGGAATTTCCATGCAGGAAACCCAATGGAAGGTCAGAATCTGCTGATTAGTTACTGATCGGATTATTGATCACATTGATCAGTCAAGTGCAAAATGATTTCTAAGACCTAAGCTTTGTACACAACTGCAATACCTGTCACCACCAATCCATTATCAATCGGAAAATGCCCCTAATTTATTAAAGCTCTCCAAGACGGGGGAAGATAGACTATTGAGAGAGAACCTGAGTGATCCAGCAAACTTGGAATTAATTTCATAAAAATCATTTGCTTTTGCTTGGCATTTGTTTTAATTCCCGGAGCATATATATTACAGATGTGTTGGATCATCCAGGTTCTTTCACAATACTTTAAAAATGTTTTTTTCACTTGGAACATATTCCCACATTTGGATGAACATAACATGAGCTCATATAAAGCTTTGCTTACCTTGATCTCCTCACACATATTCCTCAGTTTATTCACACAATTTGTTATGCGGATAGTGGTTTTGCTTATTTCCTGGTCATCTGGAAAGTGATTGGGTATCTCTTTTATTCCCTTTTCAAAGTAATTTACAAATGTTTTTATACATGGTTTATATTCCTAAAGACAAAACATGGGAAAGTTCATCAATTTGTTACAGAGAACCAATCATCAGACTATTACACAATACTGACATGAGTTTGTACTTTGTACAATGCTGCGTATTATGTCGGCGCTACATAAATACAGGATTATAATAATGATAATAAAAATCCTGACCCTGACCATTTCTGAAGCTGATTTTCTTTGCAGTAGGATAAAGACATCTTTGTTCAGACATCATTCAGTAAACCTTTTTCAAACGTTTGTGTCTCATGCAAACCCTACTAATAATTACTGTATCCCTGCAAATTTGTAATATTTCTATGCATTTTTCCTGATGCATGTCCAACTAGAATGAATGGGAACGCATCAAAGCACAATATTATTAACTAGTATTTATATAGCGCCCACATATTGTCCAGCACTTTACAAAGTCCATAAATTATTCCCCTTTCAATTCGCCCATAAAATTTGTTTCTTCATTCATTTCCTATTGTGACAGCTGTGCACTTTTGACAATTGGCCACTAGGTGGCAGAACAAATCATTGTCTCCCACCGAATCCACCACCAGCAAATTTCTGAGGAATTAATTGGCGGAATAATTTATAATTCAATGAAGATTAGCTGGTCAGTATAGACTGACACCTAGAAGATGCAATGCCACATCCCAATTGAATAAATTGAATAAATCAATATTCATATTTGTGCAGAAAAACGGGACTTTTTAGGCATAGTAGGCAAGTAAAATTAAACAATAAATACTTTAATACTTTAATAGTGAATCATTTTAAAACCACAATAAAAGATTGTAAAATAGCCTATACATCATAAACAATGTCACAAAAATTCATTACAAGTTCACAAAATTACAGGGTTAACCATCCTAGCCATTTTTTTTTGCCCGTACGAAGGTCGGGCATACCGGCTAGGTGGTTAATAGGATACTCCAACCGAATCCACCACCAGCAAATTTCTGAGGAATTAATTGGTGGAATAATTTATAATTCAATGAAGATTAACTGGTCAGTATAGATTGACACCTAGAAGATGCAATGCCACATCCCAATTGAATAAATCAATATTCATATTTGTGCAGAAAAACGGGACTTTTTAGGCATAGTAGGCAAGTAAAATTAAACAATAAATACTTTAATAGTGAATCATTTTAAAACCACAATAAAAGATTGTAAAATAGCCTATACATCATAAACAATGTCACAAAAATTCATTACAAGTTCTTTTTTATCATGCTGGACATGGATCTCTTTCTAACATGTGGTCTCTTAGTAGTGCTATTCTACACCAACGCGTTTCACGACTATGAACTTGCTTCTTCAGCGTTCTAATTCTGTCCGTATTTCCATGCAAAAAGTGTTAAATTTTTTTTAATGGAAATAATTTTTTTTCATTGAAGGCTATAATTCTTAGATCTCATAGTATAGGTATAGGGGAAGAGGGGGAAAGAAAGAGGTTTCAGGCTCAAGTTACAATTAGAAAATACATTACAGGTACATAGGTACATATTATTTATTTTAAGTTCAATATCCAAATGCCTGTTGTTGTCACAGGGTTTGATACTTTAATCTAGACATAAAACTCCTTCCAGTGTCATACAAAGTACATATAAAGATTGAAAACAAGTTAAGAAGGGGACCTGTTATGGTCGCATGATTCCCAACACGTTTCGGCTGTTATAGGCTTCTTCAGGGGTTTGGATATTGAACTTAAAATAAATATGTACCTTTGATGTATGTACTAATTGTAACTTGAAAAATACACACTTGATTTATTTTTGCACAAAAACCTCCTGAGCCTGAAACCTCTTTCTTTCCCCCTCTTCCCCTTATACCTATACTATGAGCTCAAAATAATCAACAAAGAGGTTGGATCAACACAACCTTTATGAAACAAAGACAAGAACCAAGACCAAAACCGGCTATATTTCTTAGGCATAACTCACTGAAATATGTCCAATATTTTAATACATTTAATAATAAACTTTAAATAAAAAAACACAAAAATAGAAAAAATTGTTAAACATTTAATGTAAGTGTACAGTAGCATAAATAATATATAATATAATTATAAATATATATTATATGAAAATGTCTTTGTATTGGACTCAATACAGCTATTTTGTATGGAATCCAATACAAAAATATTTAAATTTCGCGCCGATCCTCAGGCCTGCACCGACGCATGTACCAACGTCACCGGGAAACCAGAGAACGTCTCTGCACTTTGCCACTGGAGATCGGAGGAGGAGGAGGACGTGTCCCCAGGAATTGTGGGGACAAGCAGGATGCCGACAGAGCAAGAATAGGTGGGTTTTTTTTAAGTTTAAAGCAACTCCAGGTGTGACTTGGGATTAGGGCTTGTGGCATGGAAAATCCACCCCGAGTCACTTTCGGGATTACCGTTAGAGGGGTTAATTGGCTTCCCCCTAAAATTGACCTTAGATTGTAATAATGACATATGACTATGGTAGGGACATTAGATTGTAAGCTCCTTCTAGGGAAAGCTGGTGACATGATTGCTAAAATAATATTACTATTGTAGATCAGCCTCCATCATAACGTACATTTTCACTCCATGATGCATGTCAACAATTACCATCAATCATTACATTGACCCGATGACTAACAATGATATCCAGTTGCATGCCCATTTATAAATGACAGATCCCCAGCACTGCAGAAATAGAAGGAAATCCGGAGTGATGCATTAAATAAATTAGGGCATGCCCCAATTAGGCACCATTATTGCAGTGCATGGGATCTGTTACTTAATGGTTTGGTTGAATCTTTCTAAAAAAAATGATAATAATGCCATGTTTAGCTTTACTTCATCTTACAAAGATTTCTATATTTGTAATGTTGTCCATGAAGCTGCATAGGAAGACCAATTGGCAGTGCACAGCTCCCCATGTCATATATATATATATATATATACTTTGCTCAATATTACAATTTTGGAAATTCCTGAAATGTACATTTCTTTCTAAGGATTTTAGTGAAATGGAATTGGATAATTCCGCTCATCCAAAAGTCTGGACAAATTAGTTACAGATAATCTTTCATTTTTTGGTCCATTGAAATCAATATTTAACATATAACTTTACAAACCTTACCATAGCACTCTTTTTTGGACCCTTCAATTTGAAGTCCAGCCAATTTTCATCCTGCAAAGAAAACAATGATAAATGTCATCATTGAACTTTGGATTATTGAGGTTCTTCCTTTGCAATTGACATTTCTCCTAATATTAATTAATAATTGATCATTAAGATCCTGAAGGTTTCTCTTACCTTTTTACTAAGATCTTTATGCAGATCGCGAAGTAATGATTCAATGACATTGATGATCTTTTTAGGTTTGCAAACTCTCATCGAAGAAACACAAGTGGAAGCCATTAACATATAACAAATTCCGAGGAAGTAAGCCGCTCTGATCTTTGCTTGCTGCTCCATTGTGACTTGTAAAAGAAAATTCTGTAAAAATTCTGTAAAAGAAAATTCTAGAAAAATCAAAATGAGACACAAATTTGCCTGGTCTCACAATGCCTGGTCTCAGCTATTTATATGACAGCAAAATGTTTTTTTTTTCCACTTGCGATTTAAAAGATAAAGGTTTCTAAGAAATGGATGTCCTTATCTGATTGTGAAGGCTGTGTGGTTGGCATGAGCAAGGCATGAGATGAATTTCATCATCTGGAAGATGAGAGAATATTGTGAGAGAGAGAAAAAGAAAAAAGTAGGCTTTTGTGGGGCAAGAGTTTTTTTAAAAGAAATTTTAAATTTTATTGAAACATTCTAAAAAACTAGACAATAGCCATCTATACTTAGCCCCAGGCTAACATTGATACGCTAGTCTTATCATGACATAGTACTTCTATGGTATAGCAAAACACTTGGTTTCCTACCCGATGTGTTTCGCCCCACAGGGCTTCTTCAGGGGATTAGGATACCTTGATGGTATTGCTGAAACTCTTAACAGGTGAGATACATCTGATACCAATTCTACTTGAAGGTACCTTAAGCATAAAATCTAGTAGTCACTTGGACATATTGGCGCTGGCACTGCGGTCAGCCATATGTCTGTATGATAGTATGATAGTATGGGGTAGGTTGGGATTTATGCTTCTACTCAAAAAAGGAAAAAGCGAAAGTCTAATCACAGAGCATTTGGCCGCATGACAGTCAATGAGAGAAAACCAAGTGTTTTGCTGTAAACCTAACTCGATGTACCATAGAAGTACTATGTCATGATAAGACTAGCACATCAATGGTAGCCTAGGGCTAAGAATAGATGGCTATTGTCTAGTTTTTTAGGATGTTTAAATAAAATTTAAAATTTCCTTTAAAAAAAAATACTCTTGCCTCTCAGTTCTCTCAGTTTCAGTTTAGGCAGGGCAAACTGGAGTTACCTCCCTCTTTGAACCCTCTGGTCTCTTCCTTTGGTGGAACATACTTCTTATCGTCTGAATATATTGATATATAAAAGTTTGTAACTTGAATTTTTGTTATACTTACATTATTATCAAATATCGATTTTTACATTACATTTTCTTTCCAGATTGGCTATTTGGTCTGTCCCGGCTACCATACGTGCCGGGACTGTGGACTGTAATGGACACATCCCTGGGAATTATTTCCATGGTAGCCTTTGACCACATAATCCGGAGACCTTGCCATGAAAGTCTTTGCTTCTCCCAGTTTTACCCCGTGTTATCACCTCATCACACCAGCTTCTTATGGATTCTGTAAGAGGTTATAACACAATACACAGACTATGGTCTTCAGTCATTACCATTTGGAAGTCTATCCTCAGAAATGGAATGCAGCTATTACAGGACTGCATGAAGACAGGCAATGGCTGCAAAGAGGTTTCAGGAGCTCAGTATCACTGGGATGCAAGAAAGACTAAAACAATGAATAACTGCTAGCCAATAGAAATGCAGGGTGATATAGCATTGGGCCAGGAGCCTTTGTCAGCAGCATTACCATTGGCCAGGTGAATAAAGTACATGATGGAGGTGAACAAGAAGTGGGAGGCAGTTGTTAATGTGGCAATGGTTATAATGTTTGCCATATGCAAACCTCCATAGTAGTTTGCCAAATTTGCGGATATCTAAAGTTTACCATGCACTAAAATTTGGGCAAACTTGACTTTCATTCTTTTTTAAAGTTTTAAAACCTGATTCTTTCAATAAACTATTTCATGGTACCCCCGCCACATTCTATAGCAGATAACTTGTTGTATTCTAGCATTGTCACAATGTCACTTCCATCCAGCAAAGACCATTAAATGTGCGGACAGTCCATTGTTACCGATAGGAAGTCGGTGCGGACACAATAACTGGAAGATAACGCTGCTGTGAGTGCATGAAGACAGAAAGTGCCTGGAAGAGGCCAAGACAAATTCACTGCACTGAAATGAGAAAAAGTGAAAATTGTATGTTAAGGGGAAAAAGCCTTCGTGTGTTGTACATGAGATCTTCAGCACAGTAAAGGGCAGCTCTAGAAAAGTCTTGTATTCGTGCGTGTGATGAGGTTATGAGTGAGGAAGTCAGTAGTAGGTCATTGGAGGAGCGGAGAGAGCGGCAACCTAACTCGATGTACCATAGAAGTACTATGTCATGATAAGACTAGCACATCAATGTTAGCCTAGGGCTAAGTATAGATGGCTATTGTCTAGTTGTTTAGGATGTTTAAATAAAATTTAAAATTTCCTTTAAAAAAAAATACTCTTGCCCCACAAAAGTCTACTTTTTTCCTTTTCTCTCTCTCACAATTTTCTCTCAGTTTCAGTATAGGCCGGGCAAACTGGAGTTACCTCCCTCTTTGAACCCTCTGGTCTCTTCCTTTGGTGGAACATACTTCTTATCGTCTGAATATATTGATATATAAAAGTTTGTAACTTGAATTTTTGTTATACTTACATTATTATCAAATATCGATTTTTACATTACATTTTCTTTCCAGATTGGCTATTTGGTCTGTCCCGGCTACCATACGTGCCGGGACTGTGGATTGTAATGGACACATCCCTGGGAATTATTTCCATGGTAGCCTTTGACCACATAATCCGGAGACCTTGCCATGAAAGTCTTTGCTTCTCCCAGTTTTACCCCGTGTTATCACCTCATCACACCAGCTTCTTATGGATTCTGTAAGAGGTTATAACACAATACACAGACTATGGTCTTCAGTCATTACCATTTGGAAGTCTATCCTCAGAAATGGAATGCAGCTATTACAGGACTGCATGAAGACAGGCAATGGCTGCAAAGAGGTTTCAGGAGCTCAGTATCACTGGGATGCAAGAAAGACTAAAACAATGAATAACTGCTAGCCAATAGAAATGCAGGGTGATATAGCATTGGGCCAGGAGCCTTTGTCAGCAGCATTACCATTGGCCAGGTGAATAAAGTACATGATGGAGGTGAACAAGAAGTGGGAGGCAGTTGTTAATGTGGCAATGGTTATAATGTTTGCCATATGCAAACCTCCATAGTAGTTTGCCAAATTTGCGGATATCTAAAGTTTACCATGCACTAAAATTTGGGCAAACTTGACTTTCATTCTTTTTTAAAGTTTTAAAACCTGATTCTTTCAATAAACTATTTCATGGTACCCCCGCCACATTCTATAGCAGATAACTTGTTGTATTCTAGCATTGTCACAATGTCACTTCCATCCAGCAAAGACCATTAAATGTGCGGACAGTCCATTGTTACCGATAGGAAGTCGGTGCGGACACAATAACTGGAAGATAACGCTGCTGTGAGTGCATGAAGACAGAAAGTGCCTGGAAGAGGCCAAGACAAATTCACTGCACTGAAATGAGAAAAAGTGAAAATTGTATGTTAAGGGGAAAAAGCCTTCGTGTGTTGTACATGAGATCTTCAGCACAGTAAAGGACATTCAACTTGAGTTTCAATCTATTTTATATCCAATGTCTACTTTTAGTAAGTTAAAAAAGCTACCATTGTTAAATCAGAGAAATATTCATAATCAGCATTTCTTTGCATATAAGTCAATGGTCATACACATGGACATCCAGTTCAAGCACTGGCACCAGGTTGGGAGCTGGGAAGGAAACTGCTGGTAGGTGTTATTCATTGCTAAACCTGTGTAACCAGTCTGAGAATTCATTGCTGACCCAGCGTGCTTTTGGATCCTCTTCTGTTCCTCTTACCTATTGCTGACCGGGTCTATTTCAGACAAAGGCTCTCCTCAATTTTCATGGCTTCCATGGCTACGTACATTAGCATTTTATAGATTCCATATGCAGTTGTTATCTTCATCTTCGCCCATTGCCTACAGTGGCGGTATCAGCTGACCTGCTCTTTAGTGATATCTTTGCACCATACAGGTTCCAAGAGCACCATAAAGCCGGGAACCTCTAGGTTGAACGTTTAACACCTATGCAACGCTGTGCCCACTCCAGTGACTCCAGTCCTTTAGTGAAGGTATTTTATCGTTTTTGAAAGGTATTAAGTAGAAATGGACACACACACAACCACATTGTCAAAGTTATGAGTCTCATTCTAAATTCTTTCACTAGGCGACGTTCTGTTCATTTTCTTTCACAATGAAACCGCATGTAATTTAATGCAAATGAATATGAGCACAGCACCACCCTGTGGATAAAATAGGAATGATGTTTTTAAACCAAAATATTTGTATATTCACCAAAGTCCTTACAAGGAACACTTTCACCTATCACAGTTCACACAGAGTGATGAATCAAACCCTTCTAGAATAAAGTGCTATGTCAGTTGTTTATGAATACCCCATAGCATGGTGAATAATACACAAAATGAGCTCTCTTGAAGGTTTAGTCCCAAATCCTTTTATTTCAGTTCATTGTTTCAGCTGACCATAGCAGTAAATGTTGATGTTGCTGCAGGTGATATCTTTTATTAGATATCTAATCATATTTAAAGATAAAAGTTTTTGAGAAATGGAAAATTCCCTTCTTCAGAGAAGAAGATCTGATCTGAGTTTTCCTGATCTGCATGATTGTTCTGATAATCAGCACAAAAACAAACTTTTCTTCATTGCTAAAACTTGCGGTCAGGTGGTTATCAGTCAATCAGACAACTTCCCCTTACCACAAAGAACCTCTCTCTGTGTTTTTTTTAAAAATCCTTATTTTTGGCCTTGCAACATTTAACCCTTTGCTGCATACAATATATTACCAGGGCTTGAGACTGATGCCGGAGTGACACCAATATAAGTCTATTGCTGTGAATGGGCACTGTGCACGCTCCTGTGTGCATGTTCAAATATAGACACGTTATATCACTATCTGGTGAATGTTCACATTCACTAATCACTGTGTAAACTAAAGTGTGCAAGTGTCATTGAGAAAATACAATGTATGGTCTGGATCTAGCAGCTGTTTTAGGCAAATAGAGTTCATGGGGTGATTTACTAAAGGACTGAGGGCTGTTCACATAGGAAAGAGAATGATCTCCTTGGAAGGAATATTTCAATGTATTAAAGGTTCAGCTGACTTGAATCATCAAATTACATACAAGGAAAATTCATATCTTATTTTCTTTGTTAATCTTTGTAAAATGAATTTTCACCTTAATAACAAAGCAAAGTGAAATATCCCTTGCCAGGTGACAATTCACCTTGGTATGTGAACAGCCCATGTTCCTTTAGTAAATCACCCCCATATGAATGAAATAGTGAAATGACATCAGTTAAGGAAACATTACAAGTTTATTTTATTATTATATTTTTATTTTTAACCCCTATATACTTAGAAATCTCCTTTTATAGATCTAATGAACTTTGCTCCCTTTGATACTTTTTTTCCTATTTGATATTACTTTATTTATGTTATTATATTACTATATATTATATGAGAATTATTTACAGTAGTACAATAATTCTACATTTAATTTTACATTTAAATATTATTATTTATTATACATTAATACTTCATTTCTTACACCCGCTATTGTAGAAAAAAATAAATATTTTCCACATTTTTATGTGTAGATTCCATAGAAAATAGAATAATTTTTGCAAAGCAATACCATCAAAAAAGTTTAGTTTTCTACCCCTCACTAAAAAAATATATATTATGTATAATTAAAAATAAATCAGTTCAGTAATGTTGGGAAGGTTACTTAGGACATCATGGGAATGGTTTAATTGATTCCTGGGTCTTCCTGTCCTGGTCCCTTTCTTGGATTGCCATCACTGGGTATAAATAAATATTGTAGTCCAATGAATGAGGATATTTGGCATTATGTAGATCAGGGGTGTCAAACTCTAGTCTGGGGGCCAAATCTGTCCCCCAATGTTTTTTTTTGTGCTCCCCAAAGGAATCCCAAATATGAACTGCAGATGGCCTGCCGCTGCATTGAAATAGTGTCGCTACTACAATTCCCGGCATCACTTGCGTCTATAGACCAGCGGGCTCTCTGCCTATGCGTGGCCCCGCATTGGACTGTTCTATAGACGCAAATGCCAGGAATTTTAGTAGTGGCGCTATTTCAATGAAGAGGGAGTTTCAGCGGGGGGCCACTCATAAGATTTAGCTCCGCATTGGCCACGTCTCGCATTTCCAGCACTCCCCCTCAGCTGTACTTTTCCTTGCTGCTCCAAGGCACGGACTTGAATGGTTGGAATCGCATAAAAGAATATTGTTTATTATTATTGTTAGTCTATGCAAAAAGGTTACCATTGAAATTTAACTCCAAAGGCTACAAATAGAGAAAGAGGCATAAGATTTTTTAATGCCTCTTTCTGTATTATAGGCTTGTTCCATGTTTCTCTTTGTTTCAGTATGAAAAGAGATTATATCTAATAAGAAGGAAAAATGTCCTAATTTTTTTTAATAAATTTCAAAGTTGGCCTGCAACTTTGTCTAAGTCTTTAATTTTGGCCCTCTGTGTATTTGAGTTTGAAACCCCTGATGTAGATAATGCGGTGAGTGCTCTGGAAGGAATGGGTGGACCGGGCACTCCTCCCTTTTTCCAGGCCAGAAAATAAGGATGGCTCTGGTACACTTGGGTATTAATAAAAAGGACACCTGTATTTGTATCGGGGGAAGTGGCAGCCCAGGTGAGTGGCTCAGGTGGGTGCAGCCAGTAGGCTAGGAGAACCCAGGAGGTCTCCCACAGTTTAGGTCTCTGGGTCCAATCTCTGGGTCTCTGTGTCAGTCTGAGTGCAAGCTGTGATGCTGAAGGGAGCAGGACGGGGCAGCCCACGCTGATTGGAGCTTGAAGCTAAAACACTTGCTGGCCATTTGGGACTTTTTGCTGACGTGAGCTGCTGGACAAAGTTATTTTGTGTTTGCTTGAAGCAGAATAGAAGCCATTCATTTATGCCTGAGTCAAAGTAAATTAACTTTGCAACCATCCTACAGTAAAACAAGAAGGAGAAAACATCAGGGAGTGCCCGTCAGCACTTACTACATTTATATCTCTATATATTATATGTTATATATCTATCTCCTAATGGACCTACAGCCCACAGCACACACATCTCTAAGGGCCGCATACAGATTTTCAATGGTCGCTCACTAATCTCCTGAGGAAGCCTGAACCAGGGAAATGCATCAGGTATCAGATCCAGTTCAGCCAATTAATTCACTTTATTAAACTCAGGCAGGCTTGTTATGTAAAGCATTCAGTCCCGGTTACCCTTTGAATGATTAGGGGTTAAATACAAGGACTTTGTGCAATAATATTTATGTATAGATATATTTTCATGCAAAGTGGTTTGAGGAATGCAGTGCCGTAAATTAACATTATAAATAAGTTGATTGTATCATGAATTGTCATTTCTGAGTTTTCTCCTTTGTGTGTCTTTCTAACAATCATTGTAGCTGGTGTATTTAATTTGCATGGAAATACTTCCTTCTGATGAAGACAAATGGTGAAACGCGTAAAGGTGTCAAAAAATGTAACCATTTGTGACAAGTTATTTGTATAGATGGATCATGTATAGGGGTTCTTTCTTTAACATATTCTCTAAGCAAAATGTACATTATTAAATGTTGTGCATTTATAAATGTGTAATAAATTTCTGGTACCTAAAAAGCCACACTGAAAATCAAGCTCAAGACTGGTACTGAAGATTGGTACAAATGTATCTCCCATTCAGTAAGCAAAACATTTTAATCATCTCAGGATAGGCAAAGTCCCAGATTGTAGCTAATGATGGCGTTGTAATAATAAACGGTGCAGCATTTTTATTTAAGATTATACAATTGCTGTAAATTTTATGATTTTTTATATTGTATTGATTTTTTTGTTCTTGCTGAATTGCTGAAAGGTCCATTTTTACGAAAGATTAAAATTAAACATTGAAACGGTTTTGAATATATCACTGTTTCAATTTATTGAAGCATGAATGCAAGCATTGGCAGAAGTAAGCGGTTTTTTTTTTACATAAAAAATTGCATTTATCATGACAGTCTTTGTTTAAAGAACAAAATGATTTTTATAATTGGCCCAAATACATGGGAGATCTCTCCTGGTCCTGGTTTGACCAAGATTCAGCAATACACTGATCCAACAGGAAGATGAGTTTGCCCAAATGAAGATTCAGCCTTAGGAATGAGAAATACTTTGATTTATAGAATTTTTACCCAGTCA
>NC_092871.1:4277112-4282795 GCF_032062135.1 Pyxicephalus adspersus | reverse complement strand
TGGGCTGATTCTTGGTCATTCATGAGATTTGAGAAATCCCCCATAGAGCCAATAATGGCAGAGAATACATTCAATATGTGAGTGTAAAACCAGCAATGTTAATGTGCAAGATTACAGATTAATTGTTTAGTGCATTTTGTAGCATTGCTTTGCCACGTAAAGCCAGGGGAAATTCTAATGATTGCCACAGATTGGAGCAGAGTTCAGATAGTATTCTTCGCTGAGCTCGTTTTCCTGGATGGCTGAATTTCCACAAATGTCCAATAACTGGGAGCTGGAGAACTCCAAGAATTGATCCACGAAGAGCAAAATTCCCTCCTTGCATACATAATCATTGCATTTTAGGTTATGTTTCTTTAAAGAAAGAAAAAAAATAGAATATAAATGACTGTATTATTAATATGCAAATACATTGAAATAATGAAAAGCTAAATGAACCTTCTGATTTATTACTGTAACGAGGGCAGGTTGATTATTCAGTAATATTATGTCAGTCTTATAATATGCACGATGGACAGTCAGACTAATGCTCTCAATCCCCAGGCAGTGGCTCATCTACTGGTCTGACATATCCTTTGCTCAGTGCCGAAATCAAAAGTGCCCCTCGGGGAGCATAGAAGCAAAGAGCATCAATGGAGACCCAGATAGGTGTTGAAATATTTGTCTGGCTTTTCAGTTTACTGTGAGTACTAGGCATTTGTACTTATTTTGCTTGGAAAGCCATTTATTTCATCTTACTATTTATCCAATTGCTACATGGACTCCTGACCATCCTTACCTGTAACCTGCCTTGACCATTGGACACCTGACCATTGTTACCTACCATCACCCTCTACTATTGCCACCCCTACCATCACCCTCTACGGAAACTGATTCAGATATCTGAACATGATTATTATGCTAGATACCTTCATATCTCTGCATCAATACCTCCCTGTTCCTACCTTTTCCTACCTCCATGTCCTGAAAGTCATGACCTGGAGACGTAGCAAAGAAGACCGGTGGCCATTGGGGGTCCTGGACCGTCTTCTCCTTGAGGTTACTCTGGTAGAGACCAAGGTACCACCTATACTTTGCATCTCAGTAATTGCTACAAGGCAAATCTAGCTAGGCTGCTAGTGCTCCTTGATTGAATACTCACAATCTCTTCACGATAAGAATCCACTTTCCTTATATCACTGATTTAGAAAAATCCCTGTTACTGCAAATACCTCTATTGTGGGACGCTGATAGGGACATACAGTCTCATAATTCCCTGAGTAAGCCAAATTTAGGCGAAACGCATTGGGATTTGAGACATCTTTCTTACTAGCGTCTCAATTTACAGTACTCCTATATGGGATCATGGACTCTTAATATTTGCTATGGAGAGAATTGTAATGTTTTCAGTCTCCAAAAATATTGAAGGGGTTGAGACTACAATATCTTACCTAATTGTACCAAAACGGTAAATCCTAGTAGAACTGGTTGATAATTTTCACTATAAAGCCAAAAAAAAACTGTTCTGTTGTATTATTTCTGCTTTTTGACTAACTTTCAAGAAATAGGCATATACATTTAAATTTGAACTATATAAGTATGAGGAGGTGTCCACTTATGTTTGCTTATGGATAATTCTCAGTAAAGCCCCCAAAAAGTTCCTGAATCAAAAGGCAACAGCAATAAAATTCTGGGGCTATTGAGAAAAACGTCTACATTACAATGTCACCATTTCTTTCATTATGTAATATATATATTTTTTTAGTAATGTTTATTTGTATTTATTATCATTTATTTGTCATATTTCTTTCTTTTTTTTTCATTGCTTATTTATTTCTGTATATTTAGTCCTGTGCAACTTTTTCTTTGGTAATTTCTCTCTGTTAACAGCCCCATTGCTTTCGTTCTTTTATGAACCATAAGATGACCCCTTTAAATACCCAATGATAAAATAAATATTTGAAAGCCTCCAAACTTCCTTGCTATGAGGAAATAAATCATTTTTGTGCCCCCGTTTTATCCGGAGTAACCGTAGTTTCACCTGAACACGGAAGCGTTTTCTTACCTGAACGCTATGACAACGTTTTCTGAGTTTATTCACACAGTCGTCAATGCTGTTGGTGATATGGTGAACACTGCGATTAAAAACCAAGTTGGAAATATCTTTGGTTCCGTTTTGAAATGCATCCAGAAATGTCCCTGCACAGTGCTTTTCATGTTCCTGAATATCAAATACAAATATTAATAAAAATGATGGCTCTTCTATAGACAGGAACATAGCAGGGAGGGGAATATGTACACAATGGGGTGAATGAGGGGTATATAGGGGTACATTATTAGGGGTACCAAGGAATTTTATTTTGGAGAATATTGTCAAAATGCTCCTTGCAAAATAAACCTAATCACACGAAAGGAAAGCAAAAAAGAATAGGTTTTAGTATACACATGATTGAATGGTTGAAGTCAGCAGGGTTCCACCTTATTCACTAAGCTAAGTGAATTATCCAGCCAACTCTAAAATGCAATAAGAGTGCAAAAATATTCCAATCAAAATACAGCCCCATTGTTCTAAGTAACGAAAAAAGATTTTGCAAGTAAAAGCGTTCATTTCCTAAATCCACCCCAGTGGGTTCTAATTTTAAAACTTTTTAGACAAATTAACCCCTTCATTTCTTATTTCTGTTTATTTAAAATTAATATGTATTCCTTTTTTCATTTTGATGTTTTCATTTTTGCTAAAACATGCTTGGAAATAAAACAACATACACCGTGCTTTCATTCCTAAATGTATTTGTCGTGCTTATAACAGAATCATCATTTTAGGTTTGTGTTTGTATTTATTATAAACAGGAGAAATTGTTAAACATTTTATATATTACATTATTTATATATTATTTTATATTTTCATATATAAACATAAATATTTAAATGTTTTTCAACAATTTCACCCATGAAGTGAAATCACTTTATATAAAAGCCTCACTGATTAAAAAATATATATATATATATATATATATATTTGTTATGATTTGTAACTTTTTAGTCTGTATTAGTATCACAATAACATAAAGTTATCATAAAGTTAATATCATAAAGTATCATAATCATCATAAAGCTAAATAACAAAAAATAAGAAACCCAAAATTTAAATATTTAATCCAATTGGTCTCTTGTGCACTTTGCTGCTGTTGTTTGAGGTATATAGTTGCATAAACAGTTTGCACATTATAAACTTCAACACATTAAAAAAAAAACAAAAAAAGCATAATGATCCCTTACTGCAATGCTGAATTTCTTAATTAGTCTTACACATTTTTGCTGTTCCCTACTTCTGTATTAGAATTGATTCCCTAAAAGCATACAGGTTGTTTAGTTGAATGATAACTTTGCAAAGTGATTGCTCAGTTCACTTAGAAAATAAAGTGAATCTTAGCTCACATTAATTAAATCCTGGACCGATCATCAATGTGGGTTTTAAAGAAAGAAATAGTTGTGTGGCAAAATCTTGTCAATTATGCCAAAAGCTCTCTACCGTCAACTGTCAATGAGTTTATTTCTGCTTTAAGATAATCACATTCACAATTATATATATATATATTCATTGTTTTCACATCAGTATTACTCAACTTTTTACTGTGAATGTACAGATCAGGTGATTCATTCAACGAATATGTTATCAAATCACATCAATTAAACAAAAATTAAAACAACATCACTTAGCATTTAATTTCCTTTACTTTCACCCCTCCCCTGCTTTGATCCATCTCCGATTCCCTGTCCTTATTTTTTATGTCACCCCCGACCCCTTTCCATTTTGTTATTATAAAACTCAATAATATCCTGGCCTTGTCAGTTTTTTATTTTTCTGCATGGCATTGATCAACCTGATGTCTTCATAATAATAAGTTTAGGATATTTGTTCAAATTGTGTTTCTTATCCATGACTCTAGGTTGGTCATATTGCATTGGATTTTCTTTATAATTTATCATTTAGATTTTGTATGTTTGTTTTATTCTGTGTTCCTTTTGATGGCTTTGATGGTTGCCAATAAAAAAAGGAAAATATAAAAGAAAACATTTCATGTAAACTTACCAGATGATATTTTATGGGGCCATTCAGTTTGATGTCACCGACATTCTCAAAAGAAAGACAAAATATTAACTTAAATGACGCACACAATCCCATCAATAATATATATATATTATATATGATAAATAGCATAAAATTACAACATTTTTGCTATTTTTAATGAAATATTGACATTCAAAGACTTTTTATTTAATCTGTAGCCAGTTGTAATGTTGTACAATGGCCAGACAAATCTTTGCACTATTGGAAAAAAGATTTACCCATCTATGCACTTTACAAAGCTTAGTAAATAAAATCAAGTCAATCAAAGTCAATGGGTGTAGAGGATATTCACTCAATAAAGTGAATGAACACATTAAAAGTAAATCTTCCCAAATAAAGTAAAGAATTACTATAAAAAGCCCTGAATGTCCCACTTACCATTTTTGTGAGATCATCCTTCAGTTTGTCCAGTTGCTTAACGATTTCTTTAATATAAAAACGCGGGTTGTAGACATTCACCGCAGAGACGCACATGAAAGCCATGAAGACATAGCACAGCCCGAGGGACCCGGCTACAAGTTTGGTGTGACGCTCCATCTCGGATCAGAAGTTGGAGGAAAAAGTTAAAGTGAGTCTACTTACCATGGCTGGGCCTTGCTTTATATATTGAAGACAAAATGTTTTTTTTTTCTTTTCTTTGTAATAATAGAGAAGATAAAACATAGAAGAACATTATGTTATAATTCTGATGGTGGGGAGTGATAAGGTGGCAGACGGGGCGACCACAGTTTGTTCTTTATTTTCTTTGAATAACCGTGGTGAACTTTTATAATATTAGTAATGAAAGGCACCATTAATGACACTGAGATTCTTCTTTTATTTAATTATCAATTCTTTATTATTATTATTATTTTATTTTATTAATTTTTAGGACTAATGTTATTTTTATTTCCCTTTTCAGGACTGAGAACTAAAACCTTTTTTATTTAGAGTACCAATCAAAAATTTGGAAACTAATTTTGACTTTCTCGGTTAAATGTTTTTAGTTTTTTACATTGTTAAATAATATTGAAGACATCCAAACTTTAAATATGAAATGATGTTTTAAACAAACTAGAATATGTAATATAATAATACCAAAAATTTGTTTACCGAACTGGCAACTAACTCAATGCCACATCCCAATAATAGCAACGAACAGGAAAAAGAGAAAATAACAAAACTTTATTTTTCAATTAATAATTAGGTAAAACCATAATTTATTATATAAAGATAAAAAGATTTCAAGAACAATCATAAATACAGTTTTTGGAGTGATCACAATCAATCGATTGTTCACTTTTTAAAATTCAATCAACAATTGTTCAACGCGTTTCGCGGGAGTATAAACCGTTCATATCACACTCACATCACATAACAGTTTTAGAGTGATATGAATTTTAAATGAATTCTGAAATGAGTTAAGTCCTATATAAACACTTTCTTTAATTTATGAATTGAAAAGTATTGAAAGATGTGTGAATTCGTATTGACTGTTATGACTATTTGAGGTGAATCTAGGCTGTAAGGGCAATTTCTTCTATTGACATGAATCATTGGTTTAAATGTACAATAAGAATATTTTAAATATCA